>NW_009932835.1:0-7893 GCF_000696875.1 Nestor notabilis
ATCCAGCTCTGCCCTTCCCAAAGCGCCGGGGAGCCAGCGCAGCGAGGGACGTTCCTTAGGGAGCATCGCACACCTTTAGGAAACGCGCTTTTTCGGTTACACAGTGGTCTTTGCACGTAAAAGGGGGCCCGGCAGGTTAGGACGGCTCCACAACACCCTCTGAGCTGCATGTGATGGCTCACTGGGCTCTGTGTGACACGGCACCCCAAAGGGGGGACTGAGGGGGACGACAGCATGGAGCACAGCAACAGGCAGAAACAGCCCTGGGCAAGAAGTCCTGCTCATGCCCACGCGTGGTTTGTGGGGCTTTCTCACCTGTATTGTGTCTCCTTTGCTCCCACAGCACCTCCTCAGCTCTTCAGCATCATTTTCGCCTTGTCTAAGAACTCTGAGTAACAAACAGCCATGATTTCTGGAAGAATGATTATTTTCATGAAGATTATTACTTTTGCCCCAATAAATGGCACCACCCTCAAGTCAAAACACTGGAGGCGAAGGGACTTCAGTTTTACCCTTACCCATGGAACAAGATCATGAAGATGAAGGAGGGAAATCAACATTGCAATGATAAATATCTTCATTCTGTTTATCCTCAGGGACTTTGGTCTCCTCTGATGCCAAAAGTACAGTTCCTATAATGGGTAAATCAACCCTCTCAGGTTCATTTTTCCACTCACACAAGTTATAATCATCCCTGTGCCTCTTTGCACACGCTCTTTTGCTGGAAGAGGCCTAAATTTAGCAGCCGAGATGAATGCAGGCTGTGCTCCTGCGAGCATGTCTGTGAGCTGCCTTATTATAGCTCCCAAAAACAACCCCACAGAGGCCACCGAGAGCATCTACTCCCTGCCTGCTGCTGCCGGGAGCCACTGAGCAGAGGGGAACAGACAAAACAAGGCTGAAGCCACAAGCATTCTCCTTTTCCACTGCAGAGTCCTTTTCCTTGCACAGCCTGGCACTTCAGCCCGTGCAGGATTCAGTGTGGATCAGTGCGTGTTATCAACAGTCACCAAGGAGAAGCTCTGCTCTTTCCTACATCTGTTGAAGTTTCCATTCTCAGCCCTTCCTCTCACGTCAGCCGTCTCCTGCTCTGAGCCCATACCCCTCATTTTAACCCACCACCAGAACTGCTGTTGCTCCATCTTATGTTGCCTGGGGTTTTTTTTTTTAGCCTGTGTATTTTCAAAGCTTCCTTCTGCTGCTTTCCAGCCTCTTCAACCCAAGGACAGGATGGCTGTGACACTGCAGCATTGGTATATGCAACAGTAAGTATTTGAGACCAGAAGTTATTCATCAGTTCTGTATTTCTCCTTCATATATTGCCCCAATCCTGCCATTCGAGATTTGGATAATTCAACCTTTCCCTTCCCCTTGGGAGAGGCTCCAAATAGAGAGGACTATTTGAAGATGAAGCGTGTGGCTGCTTTTGGCCATCTGGAATTAGTCATGTAAGTGTAGTCCATTCAGAAGCCAGATCCTGACCCAACACACAGCTGAGTTTCCTATAAGCTTGGCTGGTTTACAGATGCTGCCTCCACAACCGTCCAATTCAGACAATCACAGTTAATTCAGACAGAAGAGGGGGGAAAAAAAGCCCAAATCCAAAGTACAAAAGCTTCTGACCATGCTGAGAGTTGCTGAGCTGCTCTGGAAGGTGGATGGAAGGATGAGGGATTTAGGGCAGTGTTTGTCTCCACCCTGTTGTACCTTGCTCCATGAGCTGCTCCCTACAGGAAGGCAAAGGGCTGTTGCTGTAGGAGAAATTTCCTATATAAGATTCAGGAGACAAAGCTTTGTCTCTCCAGGAGCCCTTTATCTAAGGTCTGCTCAGCTTTCAGCGTGTCTCTTCATCTCTGAAAGGATAAAAAGGTTATGGCTATCCTTAAATATCTCCAGCCTGAAGCACTAACACAGCTTTGCTGTCCTTACACCAACAGTAATGGACAAGCCCACAGCTCCGATCAGCGTAGCAAGTGACAAAGCACATTTCACTGATAACTCCTGTTTGTCCCATCGATTATTTTAAGCCCCCTTATTAGAAAGCTCTCCAAAACTCCAGACTTTCCGTGGTTGCATACCTGCTCTGTATTCCCTCTCCATCCTACTGTTCCCCCAGCTCTACAAATGACAGAATAGAAATTAAAGGTCACAGAAAGACAGGGCAATGTGTAATGAGTAAATAGAGCTCGAGCAGCCTGGTAGGAAGGAGGTGTTTATTCTCAGTCCCACAATGAGAACAGAGCTGAATCTCCTGAGAAATGGCAGCATTAATGGTTTGGCCCTGAGGACCTGCCCTTTCAAACCTGCACCTCAAAGAGCAGGGGAGCCTGATGCTGGAAGGGGAAACCTGCCTTTAGCTTTAGAGAACAGCCTCACTTCAATCACTGAGGTCCAAATGCTGGCACTAATCAGCCAATCTCCCACAGGTTTAAGTAGGGCCAGAATATGGACCTTTGGGCATCATGCAGGTGTTCTCAGGAAGTTCTTAAGTTCATTTTTATACCCAAGTACCAGCAGTTTGCAATCAGCAGCCCCCGAAAATGGGGTTGTTCAACTGCTGCACAAGTGCTGTTGGCACTGTGCAGCGATGCTGTAGCTCTGCTGTTTCCATAGCAGGGTAGCCACGGCTGGGGAGGAGGCTGAAAACCAGCACTTGCTTTTCTAAAGCACCAGTTTTCATGTGGTTGTAAGAGGGTAAAGAATTCTCACCTTCTGCATATTGATATCAGGTTATTTAAAGTTAACTGCAGATTTTAGGACTCTCTGCAGAGACATAGGGGTACTTTTGACTCCTTGCCTCCAGTTCAGCACTGTGCAAGATGAAAGATGCATTTCCACGTGTCAGAGGTAGCCTTGGTGTAGACACAGTGGTGTTTTGGCAAAGACCCTAGGAACAGCGAGCCTGAAGCTTTTGTTCTCAAGTGAAGCCCTTTTAACACAAAGAGAGGAAGGAAGGTGACATGCACCCTCCCAGAACTAGGTAAGCAGTGTTGATTTGAGGGGGGAAGACTGCAGTATTCAATTCATGTAAGAAATGAAGGCATTCTTAGCTCTTCCTTACTTACCATAACCATTAGAGACACTTGTTCCCAGGGGAATGGGTCGCACTCCACCTTGCAGCAATCCAGAGAGGGCTTCACAAAGCCAGTTCTGCTGTGCAAGTCAAGGGCTCTCTGCATAGACCCAGGCTGATTACACAAACATACATGTCACACAAGGCCAAGGACCAGGGGAGCAGAACTGATCTGAGAAAATCCCTCTAACCTCAAGTGCCCTTAAAACAAGAGACTGCACAGACACAGTGATGTACACACCTCAACGTAAGCTGTATGGTGAGACAGGGATGAGCAGCTGTACGAGAGAGCCACAAGTCAAAGTCCCCACTTCAAGTGTGCTTCAGTCACAAGAGTTTTTAAGACAGGGCTGCTTGCATGTTCTGCAGGCGAGGAGAGGAGCTCCTAGGTGCTATTGCCATATATAAGTGACAGCTCTAACAGCGTCTGGGGTGCTGCTGCTCTCAGTGCTTTCCACGCTGCTGTCCCACAGCATATGCTGAGCTGCCACCATCTCAGAGGTGCCCACACACTCTGCCTTCCTCTCAGAGAGAGCCTTCAGGCTGCACTTGTTCCTGAGCCCAGTCTGCTGCTTTCTTTTATTAACTAAAGCTCCAAAGAACAGGGAGCACAAACAGTCCTGGGCCAGGGGTTGTCCGACAGCTTCATCAGCTCCTTGTGAGCTGATGGGTGCCAGCTCCCTCCTTGCTTTCCCACCTAGAAGTCCAATTGCATATCTACTGTGGTGGCCCCGTTGTGGAGCTCACCATGTGCAGAAGCAGCTTTCCTGGCTCTTCATCTGTGAGAGCAGGGGCTGGATGTTCCTGCTCAATCCCAAGGGCTCGGCACAGCCTCAACTGGACTTTTAGGTGGGATATCAAGGAGTGAGAGCACTGCCAGTGGCCATCCAAAGAGGGGCTGGAGTCAGTGAGCACCTCTGTAGCGGGGTTCTCCAGAGGGTTAAGCCCTTGTGGGTGACACTTTTGCCTTCAGAAGAGCTCCTTGCAGCCGTACAAGTTGTCACTTGCTCTTGATCGTAGTTATCTCACCTCCCCACTGTTCAAACGACCTGGGGAAAACAGGTCTGCTTCAGCACCCACAGCAGAGCTTAAGGCACAGACTGTGGCCTCAGGACAGGAGCCTTCACAGGATCTAGGGTTGCCTGGTCTCAATAAGCCATTCCCAAGCCTTGCTGGGAAGCCATCACCCAGTGTGGATGCAGTGCAAACAGGATTACACTGCTTGTCATGTATAGCCTATGTACATGAAGGACAAGACTAGACTACTATAATTGCATTTACATTACAGCTTGTACAAACATATTAATTTTGCCTCAGATAAATCAAGACTAATTGATACTATTTAAACCCCAGGCCTTAGGGCATTTGCCAGCTCCATGGAGAGACATTCAGTCAGGAAAACTCCTAATACCCCTGTGGTACAACCTAAACCCTCCTTCCCCAAAGCTGCAGGCTATGAACTGCTACACCACTGCTTCCAGCAGCCTTAAATGCATTATCAAACCTAAATCCCATTTAACGAGCTTAATGAATGTTTGCTTTCATTAGCATACATCTAGATGTGAAGAGGACATGAGTAGCTTTCATTTTTTTCTTCTCAATTAATATCTGCTTCTATGTAGCTTTATCTTACTTGGCTGCTCTGTAATTTGGCTTTAACACAGCTCTAGGGGATGGAAACGGGGCTGTGACTGTCCAGGTTGGACACAGGGGCTTGGAGCACCCTCCTCTAGTGGAAGGTGTCCCTGCCCATAGCAGGGGTTGGCACTGGATGAGCTTTAAGGTTCTTTCAACACAATCCAGTCTGTGATTCTATGATCTTAACATGAGGTATCTAGTGTTTAAAAAGCAAAACAAGCTGGGAGCAAAGGATGCTGACAGCGCTGTGGATAAGCCTGCAAATAGGATCCAGTCCTACCATGCCTAAAGACAGTCAGGGGCAATAACCAGCTTCATCAACCACTCAGTAACCATGAGGCAAAGCAAGGCAGCAAGTCCACAGCCTACTCAGGAAGCCAGCTTATAAACACTAATGAGCAAGACTACTTACATACAAGTCCAGAGCTTAACCAGCAAAGACAGAACCAACCCCAGAACTGCTCTAAAGAGAGTAGGTATTTTGTGCCTGTGCTTAAATAGAGGTGATGGCTGATGAGAAAAAGGTGGTGGATAGAGGCTCAGGTGAGCCTGCCTGGGGCAATGAGAGCCTGGGGGTACACTCAGGACCTGACACTTGAAACACAGCTGATAAATCCCTTCTCAGTGATATCCCAAGCTGCAAATTTCTCTTCCTGTAACAGTAACTTTAAACAAAAGCATCTCTTTGTAGTGCCAAATGATGCTCCTCCAGCAGCGTGGCTCTTGTGGACTTGGTAGTGAACCAGTCTCAATCCAGGCTGTGTGTAGCATTGCATCAAACATGCAGGAGCCTGCAACAATCAGATGGCAATTAGTTCCATGTGTGCCTTCTGGATTTCTACACAGGCCACGCACCATTACTATGGATGGAAAATGATGGCTTCTAGCTGTAGGAAGTGGAGCTATTGCTGGATATCGTGAGCATGCCTCACATGAAAGGGTAATCAGGAGCACATAAGAGGTGGAAGTTGTTAAACAGGTAAAATACATATATGTGTTTTGGAGCCTTTTTGCAGAGCTTGGAACCTAGCTGAGTTACTAGCTATGGTGCTGGCATGCTTGAGAGCTGACCTTTTCTTGGGGTGGTAAAGAGAAGCGATGGCTTTTCTGGTCGTGCTCATAGTGTTTGTAGGTCGTTACCATGCACTTAAAAGCAAGTCTTGGTTTCTAGAAAGTCATGGGATAGCATCGTGGCTCTACTACTGTTTAGCTGGTGAGAAGCTCGAGAGAAATGCTTGTAGTAAATATGTGTGGTTAAGGGAAAACGCTTATCAAGGTAAAAATAACTGATTGAGAAGACTTCAGTATTATGCACTGAATACAGGCAAACATGAGCACTACTTTGTTGCCCGTGGGTAGTTCCATGTAACCAAGCCGGGGAAGCTGTGCAGGCTCTTTCCTGCCTCGCTGCCGCTTCCCAAGCTGTTCGGGAGGGGTCACTGTGCCCTCGCTTTTAGGTTGACAGCCTGAAACCTTTCCAAACGTCTGGTTTTATTTAGAAACGCTGAGCTGTCTGGAAAGTTGGATGGGTAGGGATGCAGCTGGGTCCGTGTGCTTCTTCCTGGGGGTTTGAATGCATTTCCGTAGCAGCACAGGGGGATCAGGATGAGGGAGGTGATACGCATGCAAACACCTCTGTTGACCACATCATCAGGACTCGAACATTTTAAAGCCAGCATCAAGGGATTCTAACAGCTAAGATTTGGTGTTTAGGGATGTTGGCATTAGTCAGAGTGAGGCTTCTCTCTGCAAATCTGCCTGTGAGCACAATGGAGCTGCTCCCGGCTAAAACACAGGAGCACCAGACCCTGTCTCTCCTGTACTCACTGATTAGCCTTTTCACTTACAGCTTTCCGGGTCAGTTCCTTCCCATCCCTATGAAGGTCACTGGGATTGCAGCAGTGCAGCCTTCTGGAGTAAAGAACATCATCTGCAACTGATGCTTTTGCTCCTCAGGATGGTCCCTGATACAGCCTGTGGTGAAAACACGAGCTGCGTGTGGGTCTGTCGCTCATCTGCATTACCCCCCAGCACCCCCAGGTACATTTAAAAGTACTTCTCGGTGCCTAATTCAGACGTTCAGCAGTGCATCTGCAAGCTGTCTGCACAGCAGTAGGCTTTATCTTCTTTAGCTGGAAATGAGTCATTTCCCTGTAGTGTGCCGAGATGCTCCATTTCCTGGGAAATCTCAGCTCTGCAGAGACCCCAGAAATCACTGATTACTGGACTCTCATTTTGCACCGGGTGTTTTACCTGGGCCTGAACAGATCCCTAAGGAGCTTTCACAGGTTAGAGTAATTAAAAAGAAAGGATGTAGAAGCAACTGAGACTTTACCCAGTTCATATTTAATCTGAAGGGCAAGTGAACCTCCTGTATTGACCATTGGAGGAGGATGACAAGAGCTGAGCATTAACTGGAATGAAGAGGCACAGTGGCTCAGCAGAAAAGCAACTGTACAGTGATGCAGTTCTAGAGCCGTGCATCCAGCATGCTAAATATTATCACCAGCTATTTTACTTGCCTATTCAGACAGCCACACGCCTCTTAAAAGCCTTCAAATACCTGCGGGGTGGTGGTGGGGGAACAACTAGGTCTGTTTCCAACGTGATGATCCAATCCTGTTGGCGTTGCAGGAAGCCTGTGCCCAAGAGCAATGCAGGAGAAAGGGTGAACATTTCTGCTCTCCCGCAGTATCCAGGGCCTGCCTTTCCTATCCGCTTGGGACAGGAGCTTGTCAGCAGCGCTGTCTTGGAGGCACTTGTGTGGCAGCCGGGTGCTCCTCAGGGTGTCAGCCTCTGCGTCGCAGGCTGGGAGAACCAGGTTTCTCCCATTCTAACGTTTCTGTTTGAAGTCCCAGCTCTGGCTTTCCCAGCAGGAAGAAGAGCCAGCTGCTGCAGGCGGGAAAAACCTCCTCACTTCTGAGGAATAAAGAGGCCGAAAAGAAGCCGAAGTGCATTTAAAGGAGATCTCATGGCTTTCAAACTAAACTCTCAAGCTTGACCCGAAGGCTTTGGGCTCTTCGGATGTGCTGTGTGGCTGCTTGTGAGCATCAGCCCTGCGAGGTACTGGGGTGGGGAGGAGAAAGATGTAATTTAGTGTAAACTGAAGGCTTCCCAAACCCAACAACTGGGCTTAAAGCACTCAACGGGGTCTGAGGATCTCGTTTACGCTTAATTCGAGG
>NW_009932836.1:0-301 GCF_000696875.1 Nestor notabilis
GAGGAGTGCTGCCCCGGGGGTGCCCGGGGGTCCGCCTCCGGAGCTCCGGGGGGGCAGGAGAGGTTCTCATCACGGGCACAGTGCACAGGCATTGGATTTTGCCTGTCTCTTCCCGTTTAAAACACAGTTCATCTGGCGGAGATCTGAATTAATCTCTGTTTTCTTCTCCTTTTTTCTTGTCTTTAAAAGAGACTAATCTGGAAAAAAATTATAAAAGAACTCCGTCGACCTCGGTAGAGAAAACTGTCTGCAGTGATACAGTGGATCTGGGGAGGGGGCTGTCGTAAAGGCAGGCAGACAG
>NW_009932836.1:366-979 GCF_000696875.1 Nestor notabilis
GGAAGAAAGAAAAAAACCCCAACCCCACAAAGAAAAAACCCACCCCTGAAAGCCAGAGCAAGAAAAGAAGTCATTTGAAAGCAAAGATATCCCAAACCAGGCGGAATGATGCAAGGCGTGCGCCCACATCACATCGGCCTCGTTACAATTTTATTTTTCAATAATTCTGTCCGATAAAATTTCATTGTCCATTAAGTAATCCCCGAAATGAGAGCTCTTATGAGCCTATAATGAGCTCTAATTGCTACGACTGGGAGAGCCACGTGGAAGGATTTAGAAGGTATTAAGCAGTTGGGTACAGAGCACAGGCTGTTACCTAGCCATTACTTTCATAATTCAAGGAGAAAATTAGTCCTTTTAAGGGAAAATCCTTTGATTCCCTTCATTCTGCTCCGGGTGACAGAGTATAGCTTTGTCTGCCTTCAGTTCAAGACAGTGTAACAAATGAGAATGTAACGAAATTGCCCCCTTTTGAAAGTGGAGCAGTTCAAAAAGAACATCAGAGCCGCTCCCCTGGTCCGCTGAGCGCAGGACTGGGTGCTGGTCCCTCTTTTCTTCCAGATGTCTCCAACACCTTTATGTAGAAGAGATTCACGGCTTAAATGACAAAAGC
>NW_009932836.1:1022-2038 GCF_000696875.1 Nestor notabilis
AAAGCCATGCCCGCGCGGAGAGCCCGCCGGCTCCCAGGCGCGCATCTCCTCGGAGTTCACGGGAGGAGCTGCCTCCCTGCAAAGCGCCGCAGCCCGAGGCACGTTTCGACCCGCAAAACACCCTAAAGCAGCCCACAAAGCCACCTGTGCGGGTCAGCCGTGGCCGCAAGCGCCCCGGCGGGGTGACGCGGTGGCACTGGGCAGGATGCGCCCGGGCTGGGCCAATTCCCGGCGGGAAAACTCCGCTCGAGATAGAACCCTGCGCGGGTAAGCGAGGGGCCGCGGGCCTCCGCGCTGTAACCGCATTTATTCCCTAATCTAACATCGATTTCCTATTAATTTCCAAACCGATAGGCTATCTCGAAGGCGGGGGTTGTGAAGTGAAGGCAAGCAAAAGACAGGACTTGCCCCCAGCTCCCATTAAGGAGGTCATTATAAAAGCGTGAACAAGTCTATTAATGTTTTATTGAAAGCGCATCGTTAACTTGTATCCATCCTTTTCTGAAAGTGGCATTGTGATATTGCTGTCTGTGGCACATCTTACCCAATATAGCCCTAGATTTCTCCATTATCTGTAACCAAGCAACACTTTCTGAATACCAAAAATTGAAAAGAACCGCTTAGTCTTCAAGAAAGTCCTCAATAATAGTGGAAAAGAACAAAGATCCAGGAGACAACAAAATGCCACAGGGGTGACTTTTCATGAGCAATTATCTCTCATTAATCAGAAGAACAGCTGCAATATTAATTTTCTCTCTTTCTTCCTCTCTTTTCACAGTCCTCAACATTTGAATAATCATAAATTTTGATTTCATGGAGCAGCAACATTGGCAGCGCCTTCGAGACACAAGCTACCTACGCAGGGCGCACGTTTTGCACAGAGCTCCTATTTTAAGGCTGCTAAAGATTAAAATGAAGCGAAGAAAAGGGAGGAAAAGTTTGGGCTGGGTTGCCTTTCCCCCCTCCGCCCCGAGCCCGAACTGAAGCGGCAGTCCCGTCCCTGCAGTCCCGCCGCC
>NW_009932836.1:2511-2735 GCF_000696875.1 Nestor notabilis
AAGGAACAGGCGAGCGCACCGAGTGTTTGCGCGGGCTTAAAGCGTGGGAGTTTCAACAACTTCTCTGTCCATTTAACTTCCAAACATGAAGCCAAGCGTTGTAGATCTGTCCAAAGAGACAATCTTTGGGCGTAACACGCATTGTGAGACATCAAAAGGCCCTGGCGTTATATGCACTAAGAAGTGCATTCAGCAAGTAGGGTGCAATGCCGCTCTTTTCAGGG
>NW_009932837.1:0-468 GCF_000696875.1 Nestor notabilis
ACAAGGCATCAGAAGAGAAAAACTTCTTTTACAAATAGGAAAAGATGACTATAAATAGCTCCTGTTAGCAACCCTGCTCCCGAAAGTCCTAAGAGATAACTGTTGGTTCATTTTCTGATATATATTTTCAAAATTATGAACTGGTATTTTCAAAACCTACACAACTTGAAGGAGGACCAGAACCCAACAACTAATATCTTTCATTTCTGTCATCTGCCCTCCTAAGCCCAGTACACCTCAGAGTAATGCAACTGGTGGCTGAGACTCCACTTCCAGAACAACTCAAACAGACTACCCAAAACTTTACTTTCACAAGGATGTGCATGTGAGTATCTTAACTCACTTAGCATTCCCTGCAAACTGCCACAGTGACTCTATGAGAGGAGGAAGTTACCACCACATAAGAATCATAGAATAGTTAGGGTTGGATTACCACCACATAAGAATCATAGAATAGTTAGGGTTGGA
>NW_009932838.1:0-272 GCF_000696875.1 Nestor notabilis
GCCCCACGTTCCCGTTCTTTGTGCACCATCCCAGGTCCGCCGTTTATGTCCGTGGCTCCAAGCACGCTCTCCCAGGAGTAAACAAGGATGGTCATGTTTTCCATTACCTCTTTCTACACAGAACACATAAGGGAGTTATTAACATAGAATCATCTTGGATGGAAAAGACCTTTAAGATCATCAAGTCCAACCATCACCCCAGGACTGCCAAGACCAGCACTGAACCATGTCAGTGTTCTGGTTTGAAGAGTTCTGGTCAGCTCAGAGAAACA
>NW_009932838.1:408-666 GCF_000696875.1 Nestor notabilis
CCATGACTCCCAGGCACTGCTGCGTGCTGGAGTGGGAGCGTGGCTGGGGTGCATGGGGAGCTGTGGAGCAGGAGGGAAGGGGACACGGCTCCCCTGTCCCAGTGCTAGCACCATGCACTGCTCTGGTGTCAAAGTCTGTGCTCTAGAAAACGGCCCGAGGGCCTTTTTTGTTTTAAGACCGTTCCACTTACACGCAATATAGCAGGGTGTCATTTCCCACATTGCACATTATTGAGCAATAATGTGGTTGCTTTCTGT
>NW_009932839.1:0-586 GCF_000696875.1 Nestor notabilis
CCCCTAAATCCATTCCCCACCCATAGCACTCACCTGGGGGCCCCCCACTTTGGGGCAGGACTAAGGGGCAGGTAGTGAAGGGATGGAGGCGACTTGTGCCCTGATGGGTAATGAATGGGTTAATGCCCCCTCCTAATTAAAAGGGGGCCCCTGTAGCTTGGGGGGGGTCCCCAATAGCTTGGGGGGGTCACTACTCACCTGCAGGCGCTGCAGCCGGGGGGTGCGACAAAGGGGGGGCACCCAGGGGGTCCCCAACTGCTCCCGGATGCGGGCGCCGATGGCTCGGAGCAGAGCCCCTGATTTCCCTTGGGAATAGGGCCATAAAGGAGGTCAGACCCCCCATTAACCCCCCCCAACACCTCGGGGGGCCCCCCCCAGTCCCTACCTGGGGGCTCGGTCCCGCTCTCGCTCTCGTCCCGAGGCAGCTTTTCCACTAGGAAGAGGAGGAGGCGGCGGGTGTCGTGCTCGGAGCTGTAGAGGAAGGTCTGGTACCCAACGTCACCCCCAAATCCCAGCTCCTGCGGGGGGAAAAGGGGGGGTTGGGGGTCACCCCATCACTTTTCGGGTATCCCCTTAAGATACACGG
>NW_009932839.1:678-1257 GCF_000696875.1 Nestor notabilis
TTGGGGGTCACCCCATCACTTTTGGGGTCCCCTTTTAAGATGCAGGAGTATTTAGGGGGATACCAAGGTGTGGAACCCAACGTCACCCCCAAATCCCAGCTCCTAGAAGGGGAAATTGGGGGTCACCCCATCACTTTTGGGGTCCCCTTTTAAGACACAGGGGTATTTAGGGAGGTACCAGTGTGTGATATCATAATAGAATCATCATATCCCACATCACCCCCAAATCCCAGCTCCTGGAGGGGTAAACTGGGGGTCACCCGATGAGTTTTGGGGTCCCCCTTTAAGATATGGGAGTACTTAGGTGGATACCAAGGTGTGGAACCCAACATCACCCCCAAATCCCATCTCTTAGTGGTGAAAAGGAAGGGAATTGGGGGTCACCCCATCATTTTTGGGATCCCCCTTTAAGATATGGGAGTATTTAGGGGGGTACCAAGGCGTGGTAGCCCCCAAATCCCAGCTCCTGTGGGTGGGAAAAGGGGGGATTGGGGGTCTCCCCATCATTTTTGGGGTCCCCCCTTAGGACCTGGGGGTGTTTGGGGGTACCTGGCAGGCAGCAGCCAGGTCGGAAGCAAG
>NW_009932840.1:0-5688 GCF_000696875.1 Nestor notabilis
AAAGAATGCAAAAATTAGAAAAAAAAAAAAGAAAAAGGAAAAAAAAACCAAACAGAAAAGCAAAAACACCTCTAAGCAAAGCAAACAAAAAATAAAAAACCAAACAAACAGCAATTCCCCCTCACTGAAAAACAAACCCAAATCCAAAAAGGCCCAAACCAAAAAGAAAAAAGCAAAAAAAATCAACTCCCTCAAAAAAAAAAAAAGACAAAAAAGACAAGAAGAAAAAGAAAAAGGAGATGCAACAAAGCAAAACAAACAAACAAAAAATCCCAACCAGAAAACAGTCGCCCAATGTGAAAAGCCAAGGTGCTTCTTCTGTGGTGTTTTGACATAGTGGGCTATGCAGAGAGCTGAAAAAACAAGCCCAGGAGTCCCTCCTGCAATTCTGTCCTACCAAAAAGCTCTCACAGTCTACAAGCAGTGTCTTTGCTGCAACAGAAAGCCACCACACCAATCTGCAGGGCAACTTTGGAGGAGGGAGGACCCACACAGCCCTGTCCCATGTTGGTGCCCTAGTCTAACGGGTTTTGGAGGGAGCAGAGCATGTGTCTGCCCTTGTATCATCATATGCCTTGTATCATCAGAAAGGGCTTCCTTGTGGAGAGCAGAGCAACAAATCCATGGATTAAAAGGTTTGTGCTTTGTCAGGCTCCAGATGACATCTTAAAAGCACCTGGAGATGGGCAGGACAGCAGTTTCTAAAATGGAAGTGTATTATAGGACAGGACTGTACCTTCCTGGCAGTCTCTAAGCCCCTGATGTGAAGTCTGCTGGAAGACAGAGAATAAAACAGTGTCTACACAGCCACAACTGGCTTCACAGAGCCAGTGGGACATGACCCACCTGAGCATGCTTGTGGTTTAGTGCATAGCCAGGTGACTCTGATGGGTGTTTGCAGATTGCCAGGAAGATTTCAGTCATCTCTGTTTCAAAATAAAACAGCGCTGGATCTAGAGACTCCTCTGTAGTTTTCCACGCATTCAAGGATGTCTGTAGATTGTTTGCAAGACCTTAGTTTTGTACATTCCTTGTCTCTGGCTGTGCTGGGTATGGGTTACGTGTTGAAAAAATGATGAGGGGGGAAAGACTCTCGTGATAGTAATTAAAACATCGGTTATTCAGGAGGAAAAGACTAAAAGGGTACAGAGGAAAAATAACACCCAACAGGAAATGCCATTATTTTTCTTCAGGTCATTTTGATTGTTCCTGCTCTCTTTTCCTACGCCACTAGAGCCCAGGGACAATGACTTACTGCAAAGGTGTGTGATGCAGGCACTGGTAAAGCTGCAGCCTGCACTCAGCTTTCTGAATGCTTTCTTTTTAAACAATTTTAAACAATCACCCATTTACTTGCTTCTCCTCTTATAAAAGAAACTGAGTGACAAAACACAACATGAAAATGAAGAAATTGGCTTCCACAGTTTAAAAAGCATTTGAATTGATTGAAAATACTACATTTGCTTTAAATGACCACTTTTACTGCCTTTTGTGCTGTTAATACTTAGCCTCAGCCAGGAAAATACTGAAGAACATTTTCTCTTTCCATTTCTTTTATGCTTCAGTCAAAATCAGGCACTTCAAAGTTTTCTTTAAAATATTTATTCTCACTAAAATCAAGTTACTTTATTCCCCCAAAAAGCTTTTTTTTTTTTTTTCTTGACAGAGGTCATCACTTTTTAAATTACACTTTTCTCTTGAAAAGCGCTCAGTGTCATCTGCAGGATGTGTAGATGTGGTGTGACACAGTGACAGGGAAGTCTCTCTCCTGGAAAAACCATCTGGCAAAGCCCCTGAGGGTCTCTGTGATTCAGTGCCAGTTTCTGGTGTGGTTTTGTGCTCCCTCACTCACTGTGGTTGGAAAGGCAAGGGTGTGTGCAGTTGTGGTGTCACATGCATGAACATTGACACTGTGCCTGAGAAAATGTTCACCCATGTCTTTCAGCCTCTGTACCTGCAACATGTCCTCTCCCTCCTCCACCCTATGGCTCCCCTTGCCCTGGGCTGGCACGAGTGTTTTACTTGCCCCATGGGGACTCAGCTAATTGATCCAGATGGAAAAACTAAATTTTTTTTAATTTTTTTCTTTTCTTTTTTTTTTTTTTTTTTTTTTGGTTAGAGCTATTTCCTAGGCCAGCAGTTCCTCCACCACTTTCACCCTACTGCCTCTTGAAAGCAAGACCCATCACAGAGCAGGGGGCAGCCTTAGAGGAGAAATGAAAGGCCAAGGTAGTGAGAAGTGAGAGTGGTTTTTTGGCTGCAGTAACCTCCATAATGCTTGCAGAACAACAGGCACGACAGGAAACAAATACTCCCAGTGGGAGATGAGACAGGTAAAAGAATATTGGAGTAACAAGCAGCAGCCGCTTGGTCTGATCATGACCTTTTGCATTGGATTTGTTAATCCCTGGTTTTCTATCTTGAAAGGCAAACTCCATGAGCTGTTCATGGCATGCAGATTTAGACACCTCTGGCAGGAACCAGGTTGAGGGGTTGCAGCCTGCACCAGCGAGCTGCCCAGCGCAGCATGTTAGGCAGGGGAACAGCCCCTCAGTACCTCCTTTATTCCTCCTGCCTTGTTCCCCTTCTGAAGTGCCACCGCAGCTGCGCCCAGCGCCCACTCCGCTGGCCAGAATGTTTTCCTACAAGAAAGGCAGCACACCATGCATTCTCCCATTGTCTTACAGGAATCTGATTGCAGTATATAATGTAGAATCAACCACAGATTTTTAGTCAGCCTACACCAGACCTAAAGCTAGGGACCATACTTGCTTTTAAGTGCTTAAGCACTCCACTTTTATACCTGCTAAGAAGCATGCACTTCAGAAAACAGTGTAGTCAGCTATCTAGAGTAAATGTTTGAATGTGAACATTTCCTGTTCGCACTCTGTGTCCTTTAATGGAGCTTAAGCCAACGTCCTTGCTGTATTATCAAGGACATTGTGCTATGGATAACGTGTTTCCCACATTAGCATTGTTGCTGACAGTCCAGCTCCAGCCTCCATACCTACCTGTGAGTGAAGCAACACGCCCTAGCAGGGAGACAACGTGGGAGCAAGCTTGGGGTGAATGGGCTGTGTTATATACACTCTCTGTATTTTCAGAAGCAGCTATAGACTGCCCCAGATCTAGCAGGGAAACAAGTGGACAGAAAACTGAAAGGAGGAAGAGATTAAAAGGTACCCTTCCTACATCTCATTGCCTGCACTTGGATCAAAAAAACTGCAGAGGCCTCTGTTTCTTCATGTTTCCTGACAGTGCTGTTGTGTACAAAGGGATTTTATATGGCAGAGGATATTGATATTTGGAATTCTTGGGTGGCTTATGTAGCAGTGACGCAAGTACATGCAGGTAATTAGAGACACTAGGCTTTTTGTTGAAAACAGCAGCTTCAATGTCACTTTTTCTGTGACAATACTTTTATTTTACTGGTAAATCATATGCCTTGGCAGGCTACATTTGTCCAACAGAAAGAAAAACTGCATTTGCTGATTTAAAAGACGTGGGTTCGGCTTTGGGGTTGGTTTGGTTGGTTTTTTTTTTTTTTTTTTTTTTTTAGTTTTATTTCTCTTATTATGTATTTCAAAGACTGTACCCTTTTTGTTTTTGCAGGAGTGAAAGCCTGGGCCCGAGAGTTTCTCTGGGTAAGCAAGAGTGGTAAGCTGCTCCTTGGGTGGGTCAGCCTGACTCTGTGAAGCACAATACAGAAGGAGATTAGCATCAGGCAGGTCGCAGCTGCCGCAAGGACCTTTTCGATTGTTTCCTTTGCGCAGCTAATTAGAGGCTGACAAGCTCAAGCTGTACTTGCCACAGTGGCACTTGCGCAGACCCAACAGCAGTGTGTCATAACCAGAAATGCCTGGCTGTTCTCAACACTCCCTGTGCAGCCAGCAGGCCTTCCCCTGAGCAGTGGTCAAAATGGACCTGGGTGCCTCAGCATGTTGGCAGGGCTCACTCAGCCTTGCTGGACACCAGAGGCAGCTGGAGGGACAGTGGCTCTTAGGGGCTGTGGTGGCAGAGCTAGTGCCCCCATACACTGATGAGGATTTCAGTGGGAACATTGGGTGAACCCAGTTAAATAATTTTGAATAAGCTGCAGTGAAAAGGCCACATTTGCCGTGTTTCATAATCCAACCCAAAGGCCAAGAGATGCTCAGGCAACATTAGGCAACACAAAATAGGGAAATGCCCCCCGTGCAGGCTGCCTGTATGGTCTGTGTGGGTCTTACAAACTGCTGTCTCCACAGGGAAAGGGATCATCGGTGGGAATCAGCACTGGGAACCAGGCTGTGTTACAGCCTCCCTCTCAGCATGGTATTCATGTTATGCATTATTTATTGTTGTGAGGTAAGTAAACAAATAAGTCATCACTTAATTGGCCACAGGGATCCTTGAAAGAACACAGCTAGTGTCGGGGAGGTGCGGAGCTTTAACTCCCCTGCTAAGGAAGAGCAAGGGACATCACTTGCCTTTGCTCCCTGCCCTTGTGCGCCTAGAGAGAAGAGACAATGATGCAACCAGCTCTCCCCTTCTTTGATCTCCCTCTCAGCACTTCCTTTCCACTGAGTGAGGGCCTGTGGTCACAGCAGAAACCCTGATTTAAAAAGTATATTAAGCTCAAGCTTGACTGGAGCTATGTTAGTCACATTCACTAAAGAAATGTGACATTTCAGAAGTTCAAAATACCGTGCAAACTGAATTGGTGGGTAAAATGGAGACCAGGAACAAGAGTGCTGAAGTGTACTTCTCTCTTAGCAGCAATGGTTCCTTCCTGTCAAGGAAGTGATTTTAACTTCTGAACTGTCCCGGCATACAGTCAGAGGCAACACTGAATACCAAAACTCACTACCTAGAGGAACACATTCTGCTTATTTTATAACAGCTGCTAGAGTGAGTCAAGGTAGTTCAAAATACACTGAACTGAGCCCTGCTGGGTGTCCTGGCTCCAGCTACAGCAGTCATTTTTTCTCCTTCTTAGTAGCTGGTGCAGGGCTGTGTTTTTGACTTTCAATCTGGGAACAACGCTGGTAACACCGATGGTTTTAGTTATTGTTCAATAATGTTTACTCTGACCAAGGACTTCTCTCAGTCTCATGCTCTGCCAGAGAGGAGGGGAAGCCAGGAGGAAGCAGAGACAGGACACCTGACCCAAACTGGCCAAAGGGGTATTCCATACCACAGCACGTCATGCCCAGTATATAAACTGGGGGGAGTTACCCGGAAGGCCCAGATCGCTGCTCGGGTCGGGCTGGGTATCGGTCAGCGGGTGGTGAGCAGTTGTGTCCTCCCCCCTTGTTATTCCTCTTATCATTATTATTGGTAGCAGTAGTGGTTTGTATTATACCTTAGTTACTGGAGTGCTCTTATCTCAACCCGTGGGAGCTACATTCCTCCGATTCTCCTCCCCAACCCTCCGGGAGCGGGGGGAGGAAGGAAGGGGGTTGGGGAGTGAGCGAGCGGCTTTCGGGGTTCCAACTGGCAAATATTAAAAAAAAAAAAAAAAAAAAAAAAAAAAAAAAAAAAAAACCCCAAAAAACCCCAACTATATTGTTATTTATTTTGAAATTGAAAACCTGTTTTTTAAAGGCAAAATAAATAATTTGTTGGATAGAACGAAAACAAGCATGGGAGTAACTTTGAGCCAAAAATTTAGAGAAAGAAACCAGATGGGTATTAAAATGTTCATGA
>NW_009932840.1:5704-11230 GCF_000696875.1 Nestor notabilis
TATAGCACTGACACCCAAAAAAGAATATGATCAGAGAAATAACTTCAGTGTCAGAAGTCTCTCTTTTTTCTACCAATTGCGAATCTCATGTTGTTTGCCATAAAGCTGCATCTACCAAAGTAAGAAGATGCTCAAGCACCTGCATTTCAGTTGTTCTGGGGAAATGAGCCTTTCCAGACCTTGTGTTTTGAGGGAAAACCTGCATATAGAGTCCTGAAATATCAAAAGCCACAATTTTGTCAGTAAATCCTCCTCCACAATTTTGTCAGTAAATCCTCATGATTTCCAAGTTAGTGCCATGAATCCAAGGATTTTGTTTTCAAACGCTACCCTCCCTGGAAACAGCAATACTGTGACTCTGCAGTGACTCTTCCTGGGTCCCAAATTGCACTTGACAAAGCAGAGAAGCACTACTCACACTGATGCTGTTGTGCTCACAGGGCTATATGCAGGGTCACACCATTATCTCAGCCATGGGACTGAGGTGACTTAATGTTCCTTTTCCCCACCCAAAAGCTGTGATTTTTTTCAGAAGCCAACTCAGCTCCCAAGGAGATGCTTAAGTATAAAGGAGAGGGGAGTGATATGTTCTGTGCTGAAAGTGAGAAGCAGTGGTGGAGTTGGAATATGGGATTATATGGTAGCTTGCTGTGTCTACTTCTAACTGCTTCACGTTATGCATCCTAGTCCTACCCAAGGTGCATTTCTAAGGTGTACTTTTATATGTCCCTCCACTTTTCCCATCCTGGAAAGACTTAGTCAAATACTGCCAGCCAAGGTACCTAAGAAACCAGTTTCTCTGCTTGAACAGGTTTAAAAAAAAAAAGAAGTGTTTGTTCAAATATCTTGGACAAGTGCCCTGGTTCCTGCAAAAGTGGCAAGAGTTTAGCAAGACAGAGGTTCTTTCTGCAAGAACTCTGCCAGAAAAGAGCTTTCTCCATTTGTATGTTGGAATAAATATTTATTCATTTAACAGAGTACTTCGTAGTGGAGTGACCCTCCTTGTCTAGACAAAATGAATAACCATAAAAATGAATTCAGAACTGTTTGAAAGCAGGGAACATCTGTGCTTGGCTGCAGCTCACAGATCAGCAAAAAAAACATTCCTTATTGGGTTGGATATAGTAAAAGTAAAGTCTTGATTGTTTCCTCACATGTCATCCAGAAGCTATAATAGGTCTGCTTGTAGTGGTGTTTCTTCTGAGGTGAGATTTTTTGGGTTTTGGGGTGGGATTTTTTTTGGTTTTGTAATACAGCATCTGTGTGCTTCTTTGTGATTGCATGTGCTTAGCAATGTTTCCACTCCACTAAAAGTCTATACATTATTCACTCATTAATGTATTATTTACTTATTACTCTCAAGGCAGAGTGCTAGGAGCTTTGCATTTACAGCATACTGAGTGACAGCTACAGCAACCCTACAATTATTTCTTGCCTGCCAGCAGTTGCCCCACAGATAATGCACAGGCTGAACTCCCATGGATTTCCACTAGACTAATTCTCATCTCCTTATTTCCAGCACTTTTCCACTGGCACAGCTCCAGCCTTTTGAAAAGCTCCTCATTATTCACATTAGTGTAAAAAAATGAAGATTGTGTCTAAAAGACTGACAAATTTGGGCTCTAGGAAGCTCAGTGTGGAAAGCTAATTCAAGCATCAAGCACCATTCACACAGGGAACACAGTGTCAGCAGTCTCCTCTTATTTAAACGAAAATCATTTCAGTTTGAATTACACTCCTTGAAGTGGCTTTATTGTTTTTCTAAGGGAAAAAGGGTATTCCTCAGATAACTAGATCCCAAATCAGTTGCACCTGTAGCATCAAAATCAGTATGTGAAATTCCAGGTAAAAATTAACCAGAAGTCTGTGTCAGTTGATGACTGCTGGGATCCTGACACTGGTTCATTGGTTTATGGAGCACTGCTTGTGGAGAGGCCCAGAGCTGTCCTCTGCTCTGGACTTGACCCACCAAAATGTATGGCTGAGGGAAGCTAGTTCACAGCTCAGGATACTTTGCTCACCCGTTGTACGAGGCACCTGGTACCTGGGCAGTGGATTTACCCACAATTGAAGGATCTAAGCCTGCTGCTGGGCAAAGATAGCTGAAACCAGCTTTATACTAATAATGTCTTTCCTGATCCTTTCCATTAGTTATTTTTCCTACTCCACCTGTAGGTCAGATTGGCAATTGCACTGATTCAATATGGACCTGTTAATTTTCTATAAACAGATTACTAGCAGCAAAATATGCTCTCTTGATGTGGCCAACATTAATGTTTTCAAATAGAGAGGGTCCCATGTTGTCATGAACATGTATTCTTCCTCGGTTTCAACATTCATGTAACAATAACAATGCAAAGTAACATATTTAATTACAGATGACTTCTTAAACAGATGTGCGCTCTTACCCACCTACTTTTTCTTTTGCTTTATGATCAGTCAATAATTTCAATATGATTTTGCCACTCTAAGTCCAGAGGTTTTTCCCTGGCAATTGAGGTCTCTATGTCTTTGTTTTCCAGCGTTTAACAAGTAAGGTTTTTTATGTATTTTAGCTCACAAAACACAGTATGACAATGCTACCAAACCAGTTAGAGTTCACACTAGCAGTTGAATACTGATATTGCTGTATCTCAAGAGTATAACAATATCTCACTGTTCCTTGATCCTACTTTTATCAACCTCTGTACTAACAGCTAGTGAACTCTTGTTATTTTTATTCCCCACCCCCCCCCACCACACCCCCCCACCTTTATTTTTTTTCCCCCCCCCCCCCCCCCGAACAGAGTCACCATTTTATTAGAATTTAAAAACCTCTGATTTTAGCTAAGGACTGAAAGGACAAAGTCAAACTCCTGCATACTGAGAATTGGGATGCTGAGTAATTGTTCTCCAGGAGCCTGAGCTTATTTTCCATATAATTTTACTGTTCAGTAACAAAGCAATCATATTTGCAATTCTTCATTGACAGAATGGGAAGGAGAGGGGAACATATTCATAGATAGTAGTTCACGAAGGGCCCGGAAATGCTGGATACAAAATAAGCCTAGGAAAAAAGATCCTAACTGATATATAATCCTACATACCAGGACAATTGCCTTTCAGAGAGACTAGCTGTGCCACCACTGCTGCAGTGCTGTTTGTAAGCAGCATCTGGACTGTTTTCAAGAGAGTCTTTGGGGAAGTTTGTTTAAAGACAGCCACTCAAAGTTAATGATGTAGCAGATATGAGAGTCCACTAATGGCTTCATTTTCAGGATGCTTGAGAAGGTGGATTGCTCTTAGTTTTATCTAATTTCTCATTTCTAGTCTCTGTAAAATCTGGTTAATTAAAGTCAGGAGCCCCTCAGTGTCCTGGGGATAAGTGGTTTTCAGTCTGTACAAGCACACAACATAATTAAATATGTTATGATAAAACCTGTTGCAAAATGCACAATTCAGAGTTATTGTAACCATCTACAAAACTACTCTTGTTCTGCAATAATCCAACTCTGTGGATTATCATGAAATTTTTACATAAAAGTGCTATTCATCTGTGGGAGAACTGAGATTAGATCTCTAGCCTGTATCTTACCTAGGCCGTATCTGATCAGAATTCAACCAAACTATCTGGATATCCATCCAAATTTTTAAGTGGTTATAACAGGCATTTCACAGTTCATTCCTGTAGCAAATGATTCTTAAGTACCTGACTTTTTTTTCAGCACTGAACAATATGTTTGAGGAATACTTTGACAATTTCCTATTCTGTGACTAGTATTGCCACAGTCTGGCTTTTCTGACAGATAGTAGTCATCACTCAGGGACTGATAAGGCTGACACTGGTTTGTCTTCTCACGTTCCAAGCTGGAAGTATTGGCTGGATTTATTAGTGTAGGCATTTCCAGATGTAGCTTGTTCAGGCATTACCACTGGTGACAGCAGCCGCAGTTTCTGCCTCTAGGTCTAAATGTAGTGAGAGCATTTGGTAGGCATTTCCAGATGTAGCTTGTTCAGGCATTACCACTGGTGACAGCAGCCGCAGTTTCTGCCTCTAGGTCTAAATGTAGTGAGAGCATTTGGCTTTTTGGGCAAATATCATACAACATTTTGAAGACAGCAGTGTACCCTACTGCAGTCGATAGTGATCAGCAAATCGCAGCTGACACACTTTTGTGTTTGTATAATTTAGCAGGCGATGTGGTCAGGCCCTTTCTTCAAGCTGTATCTTCCTTTCCCAGGAATTCTTGGGTGTTTCTTGTGTTTTCCCAAGCTATTTTGCACATACAACTTTAGTCTCCTACAGTAATATAAAACTGTTACTGAAATCCTAATCACACGAGTTAGGTCCACTCTGAGAGACAGAAGTAAAATGATGCGAAATGCATCTGTAGAAAGAGTGGATTCACCTGTATACTCCGAAAGTTTATGTATGGTGCCACCAGAAAATAAATAGAATGGTATGATTTTTAGTTCAGCTTAGTATTTTTAGGAAAGTCTATGAGAAACGCACACACAGTGCTCTGAATTAAGCATCACCTTTTTGCTAGTATAACTAAGTCAGCCAGGAGTACATCCATCCATGCTTGCAAAATTCTTCCGAGAAATGCAGTCCTTAAGCCGTAGTGCCTTTTTCGCAGGATGATATGCTCCAACACAAGATTCCCTGCTGCTGAAGGAAAGAATTGATTTTCAACCTTTTTTCTATTCCAACCTTTATTTTTTATTTTCCCTTAGCAGCCTTCCAGTACCTAAAAGGGCCTACAAGAATGCTGGAGAGGGACTTTTTACATGTAGTGACAGGACAAGGGGGAATGGTTTTAAACTGAAAGACGGTAGGCTTATATTGGACATTAGGAAAAAATTAGTCACTGTGAGGGTGGTGAGACACTGGAGCAGCTGTGGCTGTCCCATCCCTGGTATTGTTCAAGGCCAGGTTGGATGGAGCTTTGAGCAACCTGGTCTAGTGGAAGGTGTCCCTGCCTATGGAATGGCAGTTGGAACTAGATGACCTTTAAGGTCCCTTCCAACCTATTCAATGATTCTATGATATGATTTTTCCCAGAATGAGACAAGGAGATACAAGCATAAAATCTTCATCTCCACTAGAGGATGAAAGCTCTGAGTTATATTACTAATCCCCTCCAAATATAGGTGGATAAGTGTATACATCTAAGGAGACTTAAAATATGGATTAGTACTTCTGTTGCTTGTACTTAATAAACAGAGAAAGGTTTTTCTGTACTGTACCACAAAAAACTCCATTTAGCAAAGGACAGTCACAAAATCATACATGTCAATACATGCTGTTTCATGAGCTGAAAAACTCTTCCACTCACGTGTTGGTTAACTTTTTCCTCTTGGTTACACAGCTGAAAAGGTTAATGAGTCTTGTTTGGTCCATCATCTGTTTGGAATAACGTGTATTTGGAAATGAATATTTGATCCAGACATGGAGATGGCAGCATATATATAACTCAGCAGCTTTTGTTATTTTAAAGCTACCATTTTAAAGCTACGTGCACAAGTCCATGGGACCTGATGAAA
>NW_009932841.1:0-34312 GCF_000696875.1 Nestor notabilis
AGGTCCTTTCCAGTGCAAGCCATTCTATGATTCTAACTCCGCCTACACTGCAGAAGTCTCTGTCTGAGCTCATATCCCTGCCACCCTTTTATATTTAATGAAGGGAAATAACCATGCATATGTTGAAATACTTGTATTTGGTTTAGATCTCTAAATTAGGTCTGCAATTTAAGAGTACCTATTTCTCTTCACTGACTATGACGGGAGACTAACTCCACAAAGCCACTTATACTGGAGTACAAATGTATTTTATCATATGATGTACATACCTTGTAACAAACATTATATCCCCATATTCTGTACTCATGTCAGCTCTGTAAAGAAAGAACAATTGTCTCAGTATGTGTACGATGTGAAAACCAATAGTCTTGATCCATGGAAAATGTTTTTAGGCACCGTGGTTAATAATTGTACAGTGATAAGTAGTACTAACACTAAAATGAATAGGTATGGAAAAGTATTCTCTTCTGTAATATATATTGTGATGTAGGATCCAGCAAAAATGAGCCTTCTTACATAAATTATGTAAGAAGCTGTCTGAAATTCTCATTGAGATGAGTGGATATGGTTGTTATATGAATTTATAGAAATGGATAAATGACATACTAAGAGAAAAGAAAGAGTGTAGAATAATTTTCTTGGTCATGGGGCTGAAAAACACTTGTTAGGATTTTCTGCCAAAGACTGCTATTTCTGTAACATTATTTCTGCATTTCTTTAAGAAACTGTTTTCTATGTCAACAAGCCTATGGGGCATTTCTGTGTATAAACAGATTCTAAAAAGAAATGTAGCTTTGAAAACTGTCATTGCTTTGTCTTTCATACTTGATCATTATTTTGGCTTTGTATTTGGCCACAAGCATAGAAATAAATCTGTTAAATTGGAGAATTATACCTTTTTAAGCAGTCCTAGGTAACTTTTTTCCCAGATTTCTTATGAAAGAAGTAATTTTGTCAGAGCCCTGTGCTTCTCTGAAGCATAAAAGAAGACTTACTTTTAGCTGACAATGTTTTGTTTCACCCTATATAAACAAAACACACCTATTTTTTATTAGTAGTATTTTATTACTTCTATTCATTTCACAGATACTATAATAATAATAGATTAAAATATTGCAGTATCAGCACATAAAAAGTTGATTGTATAAAAATTTGAAGTTGATTCCACAATATCAACATTCATCTTGCAGAAGCAATACTTTATGTTTCTCTTTTCACTTTGAAATATGGATTTTTTTTTTTACCCATATAGTCATTAGGATTTGCCAGAAAATTAACTGCTATTCATTGTGCTGTTAACCTTGCAAGGGTAACTTTCCCTTTCTACACCTCCTGATTTGTGAAGCCTCAACTTTTTTAGTATCTTACCCATAACACAGTAATAATAGTTGTGTGGATTATTTTGAAGTATTAGCTGTTACAACACACTGCAGCAATTACTAAAACTGTGTGCTTTTATCTTTTTTTTCCCCTCTTTTTTTCTTTTAAGCTGTCTGGACAGATCTCATGGATTTATTCAAACATGCACTGGGGAATGTTTGCAAAGCTTTTATGGTATGCTTTAAACAGCTACACATCTTTGGTTTTGAGAAAGAGCTTTGCCCTGGAGGAGAAATCCTTCAGAGATAAGAAGAAAAGGAACACAAGGACTGAGAAAGAAAAGATTCACAAATGTGGAGTATGATTAGTATAAAGGAAGGAGGAGGAGACATCTGTTGATTAAATGATTTTTAGAGATAATTAAGTGCATTCATCCAGACATAACAAACATTACACATCGTTTGCAGGCACACATGACTTTCTTGAAAACAAGAGAGAATTAAACAGAACCTACAAAATAATCAGCAGCTTGGGGCCAGTCAAAACTGTGTCACTGGCATAACCTTCCAGATTTTATACAAGCTTTTATGAAGTAGTAGCAGCAACCAGGTTCTGACTGCTAAATTACAAGAGTCTAAATATAGATTTAGGAAGCTGAAATGACACAATCCTTTTCAAAACTATTGTTCAACTTTTAGTTTCTCAATTAATCAATTAATATTCACCATACATAATCCCATTTATTTCTGTCATTCTTACCCCAGACAACTCACATCTGTTTTCCAAAACAGGTTAGGTATTTTTATAAAGAATTCATCATGCTAAGAAACTTCTGATACTTTATCTAATTTGACAGATGTATGAAGAAGAATTCAAGGGCAAAATGCACTGCAGTTCAGAGGAGTGATATTCTATGAACCACAGTGTTAGGGCTACCGTATAACTTAAAGAGCAAGTAATAAACAGGAAACAATGTTAGTGTGATTTTGTTAGTATAGTTTTTTTTTCTTTTGGTCACATTCACTATTTCTACTTGTAGCATTTGTGATTATTACTGTGTTTGATACCTACAGTATTCTGTTTCTTTAGCACATTCTTTTTCCCCATAATTTTTACCCTTTTGTTTTCATTTGTAAGGTACCTTTTTCTTAGCACAAGCAAAAATCTTATTCCCTACTTTAGAGGGGTTAAATTATTTGCTTTTTGACTATTTGACAAACTTCGTAAGTAATGTTCTACCATACTGTAATATGAGCCAGATATGGCCATTTTCCCAATTTCTTCAATGACATGTATTGATACATGTCAATATATCTCAATGGATGCCATGTATTAACACACTTTGAGCTCAGGCAAATGATTACACATTTACTAACTCAGTATGTGTGCATGTGTATTTACCTCAGTTTTTTCAGTTAATGAGATACCACTGTAAGTAGAACACCTTCTAATTTAGGTACACAATTCAAACACTATTGTAGAAAAAAATTTAGATGCCTGTGAGATGAGAAGTAATCAAATTCCCTACAGAGGCAATGAAGAGACAGGTTCTAATTTCTGCATAAGAACTGGTAAGAAATGCTAGGCATACACACCATGTTCACCTACTGATATCAGTTTTTCTCATCACCTTCAGAGGATAAGAGTTAATCAAGTAGGGATTTTTCTGTCTAATAGAAAAAGAAAAAAACAAACCCAACCCAAAACCAAACCAAAACATAAATTGAAAATAGCATCTGATCCTACCACGGTTTTTGTAATCTCTGTACTTATAGCTGTATGCCTACATGTGAGCCCTAACTGTTGTGTAAGATTACTTTGTATTCCTCCTAACTCCATTATACTCTCATCCATGACTGCACAGTGATTTAGCTTCAAAAAAATGTAAGGTCTCCTACTGAGGATGCTCCACAGATTGCTTGTCACAGCAGTGTCCTAGGAAATGCAAGTTCAAAGCCTTTCCATCTGACAGGGTCAAAAAAACAAGCTTACAAATTCCTACTTCATGTTTAAGCTACATCACAGATATCAAATGAGACATGATGTTTGTACACAAACTTGACAGTGGCAAATCACATGTATGTTTTGAGGTTTCTCAATGGACTTGGATCATGCATATGGACCTACAGTCGAGTTCCAACCTAAAGACATATACCTGTTCACTCAAAACAGGCACTTTTAAGCAGGCATGACAAATTAACTGTCATTGGCAAGTGAGCATTCTGACTAAAAAGAAAAGTAATGAATTTCAGGGTAAAGCAGTCCAAGAGAGTAGGCAGACTGAAATGCTGTGTAGCACTAAAGAGGGTTATAGGTGACTAGATTCCAATTAATGGGGATTATTGTTGACTGAACTCCATGGCATGAGCAATCTTGTCCTCTTATTTGGAATTGCAAGACAATCTAAGAACCCTGCATTTCTTACTTAATTCAGCCATAACATATACTTGATTCTGGATTCATTCTTCCTCCATCTCTAGCATCTGTGTCATGAAATCAAGAGATTAGAAGTGCTTTCTTATAAAATAGCTATTTTTTGCTGTCTTTCTTGTCTGCACAAAGTTATCCAATATATTTATACTTTGTCCAGTTTGGTCTACATACAAATACACTGATACAGCTTTTTCCTACTACAACTATAGTCTAATACATGAGATCTCATTCTTGGAAATTTCTGATCTTCATGTCAGCTTTAACTGTTTTAATTTCATTGTATTGTTTTCCCATTACATACACATTTTCTGTGATCCTTTCCATTTCTCTCTTTGGTACGTACACCTTTGAGCAATAGCCAGGCAATTATCATGATTTTTTTTTTCTGTCTCTTAGCAAATCTGTGAATGCTAACATTCTTTTAATCTCTTCTTGTCTTAAGCCGAATCATCTTAATACTCTGACCACTTTAGTTGCTTCATTCTTCTCCTTTCATCAATATATTTCTGGTAAAGAGGTGGCCCCTCACCTGCTGGGTGGGACTGGACACCAGTCTTCTACCATGTTTAATCTCATAAACCTAAGCATTATTATTTTAACATAGAAATTGTTATTTCATAATGCATATGGGAATATAATGTTAAATGAACTATTCTGATGGCTGTGCTTTGGCTATATATTTTTCAAAGGTGTGGAGAACAAAACCCACTTTTTACAACTTTTTTTCTGTAGAACACTGCCAGTGCCAAATTATCGGCTCCACTCTTCAACCACTGGTTATAAACCAGATTATTTGCCCATCATTTCTATAGAGAAATAGAAAGTCTTTCAGTAAAAATTTAGTAACATTTGTGAATTTTTCATTGAAGCAGTTGCTTTTTTCAAACAGTGCTGGTGTTCGAATACAGATAATGTTCATGGAATACACTTGAAACCCAAAACAAGCAAAAAGGAGACACATAAGACAAAACAATCAGATAAAAATGAACATGTTATATAATGCTAGCCATTAATCAGTGTTAGCATTATGTAATTTGGAATTTGGATTTGGAAAATATCCTCTTCTACATGACAGGGATTTGAATGCAGATCTCATTCTTATGGTAAAAAGTCTAAGAACCTTACTAAAAACCTTTCCTGAAACCGTAAATAAGATCTAAATAGTACATAGTCTTGTGCTGACTGTATGCACACCAATATGTTTATCCATCCAGAAGAATGTTTATAAGATTGGTACAATTTCCTTGTTAATAATACACAATCTAGTTATTTCCACAACTGAAAACAAAACAAAATACATGTTGCTCCACAAAAAATTAAATAAATTATTAATGAGTATTATGGTAATATTTAAGCAGCAAATGCAATGAATTGGACAGTAATGCAAAGTGATGTGTGAAGATCCAGAATAGCAATGGAAATGTACCAGAGTGTCATCAAAAGATAAGATGATATATTGATAAAGATGGTTCTGGAATAGTTGCCAAAGCCTGGTAATCCCAGCGGAAGAGACTAAAAATTGCAGAGAGACAGAACCTGGCAGGTCATTGAGAACAGCATGCAAACAGACTAACCATGCACAGGGGTCCTGTGTCCAGCAGTGAATTGATAATGGCAGATACGCTAAAAGCGTGTTAGATTCATATTACTAATGCAGCTATATGATGCTGACATATTTGATTAAGCTGTTTCATACTGAGTCTATCTCACATATTGCAACTTTGTATGATTGTACACAACACCATGAAGAGACACAATGGAACAGAATTATTTTATCAAATGGATTTGCTGTCAGTTTGGATAAAAGACATGTATGTGTAATCTCACCTTGTCAAAGACTATGTGTTAATATAACAAACAGAAAATACATTCAATCACTCTAAGTCTGTTGCCCAAGTTACTTTCTTTTTATCTAGGTCTTCCACATGCACAACTCACACTGAGTTCCCTGGGAGTATTGTCTGAGTGAAAGCTGTAAAAGCAGACTCCTGTGGCGACTGAAATGAATGGGAAGTTTTCCAATGTTTCTAATAGAATTTACATCAGACCTTCAAAGAAGAGATGGCCATTAGGTACTTCATCATTTAGCTTTTATGTACGCAGATGTTAGCAGAACCTTAAGCCCAAATGAGACACTCTGTGATTCAGGTAGGTATCTCTTGTTGCATTAACATAAAAACCTAACAATTCAGAGCATTTAACTGAGTAATTAAATAAGTATTTTCTCAAGGTTACCCATGACTAAAACTGAAAGCTTGATCATCAGTATCCTATAACCTAGTTAAGTCTCCTTAATAAGCTAATGAGGCTGTGTTGTAGGGAGTTCACCAGCTCCCATTTGGTTACAGTCCTGCAGTGTCATCAAATGAGCAAATTAATGCTTTATTCCTCCAAATATGTATTTGCAGACATTGTTTATAGGCATATTAATGCTTGTTTAAATTTAAGGATGTGCTTAACTCCCACTGACTTTGATGGTACTCAAATTAAGTAATCAGTTTGAAGCAGATGCTTATATGCTTCCCCCAATCAAGTCATTAATTAAGTGTCATTTTTAGATTATTTGTTGTTTAAGATTACATTAGTTTCATCTGCCAATTTCAAAAGAAGAAGTAAATGGTTAATATATCATTATCATATATTATTAACCTCACAAAAGGAATCAAGTCCTAATGAAACATAAAGTTTTTGCAAAAATGGACTTCAGACTGAACATTTTAGTTAAAATAAAAGCTTAAAAACTCACAAAATACGCCTCTGTAATGCATGATTTTTTTTAATTTTTCTTTTTTGTTGATGCCGTCAGGACTCCTAGAAAAACAAAAGTACCTCACAGAATTCTAAAAACAAATGATACCAAATAACATTTTAGAGCTTTGGATGAACTGTTTTAACAAGTCTCTTTTGTTTTAGAAAGTAAAGGATAAAAATGACAATGAAGCACAAGGCACCTAACACATTTCTCAACCCATCTCTGCCTCTATAAAAGATAAGAGGAAAACACCTTGCTGATGCAGAGATTTAATTTGAAGTAAGATGTATAAACTTTGATACCTCCTCATGGGTTTCTTAACTCTGCCACAGATCTGCTATATTCTGCATACTGTATAAACACAGTTCTGAGGGTAATTCTCACACTAAAATTAGAAAAAAAGAATACCATGCATATTTAATACCTCCCTGAAGTGTTTTACTTCAGCAATAAAGAGTAACAGTGAAGTAAGGAAAAGCTTGCAGTTGCTTTCCTGAGCTGTTTGCCTGAAATGGATCACGTTGTAGCATTTGTTTTATTATGTAGGAATAGAGACATTTGAATAGAAATGCATTTTCCCACACCCTTTTCTATCTATAAATGAAGAAAAAAAAAAAGTCAACTTAAAGAGGCTCGTAGAGCTGATCTTTGGCAGTTTGGATTCAGAAATAGTAATGTGGAAAAAGCAACTCTACAATTTAAAGTTTAGTATGCATTTTTAACAAGCTTTCATTTTTCAAAGCAAAAGTGAAAATAGGTAGGTGGCTACCTTACTGGTTACAGTAATATTTCAGCCAATGTGATTTGATGTAAAGTTGAAAACATATAGACTTATACATCTTTATCAATATTATTTTTCTGCATTCATTAGCAAACTTTTGATGAGGAAAGTGATAATAAGACAACAATACAGTGATATACTGTTCCATACTACCATATTGCCATAATGAAATTACATCTAACAAGTAATTGCAATTTCTTGCAATTTCTGACACAAAAGAAAAAAACTACTATGGAAGCATTAATCTTGCAATTTTGCCCCAATACTGACTTTTACAGGTGCAAGAACCCATTACTAGTGGAAGTAACGTTTATCCTATTGTAAGTGTTGCAGAAGATATATTATGATATATAACAGTAGTAGCAAGAGTTATATTTTAAATACGTTAGGCAAACATACAATGAAATGAAGCAAAAGCAAATTGAAAGACAATTGTGAATACTGTGCTCTTACTAAATGCCAGTTCATAAACTAAATATGACAGTTTATTTTGTTGGTAATTTTAAAAAGTTACATTCTGAAGTGTGGTAGACAAGTAAAAGTGTACATTGTCATTTCCTATTGTTTGTCTCATCAAATTAGATGACGGAATTACACAAAAGTGGCAAAAGTGCAGTAAATATTTTAAGGGTCGTATTTTGCTTTGAGTTACACATTTTAAGTGTCTAGAATCACTGCAGACAGCAGATTTATTCCATAAGGAAGTTAGTGCAAATGAGAACAAGCATGAGACAAGAAATAAAATTTAAATGCAGTTCTTCAAGCTGCTTGTTTAAATCAAGTTTGAACAAGATTTTTAACAAAGGGTTATGAATGAATCAAGGAGTGGACTTGAATTAATAGTGGGCTATTTGAAAACCAAGTATACATATGGGCATGTATATTATCTGATAATTTTCTTTCTATTGCCCTGGACAGTCAAGATTCAGAATGATAACAACATATGTTAGTTTATAAATATGCCAGACACAGGTGATGCTTTCTGATCTTCCACCAAATCAAGGGATCCCTGCTGAAGGGGGGATAGCCACAGTACCAGGTTATAACTGTGAAGGAAGTGACAGCATCACACAGCAGTACTTCTGGCCCCAGCAGTGGTCAGCAAACACAATCAACATTGAGGAAGGAAGTTCAGCTTAATTTGCTTCTTGCAATCTAAAATAAGTGAATGCTCAAGAGGCATGCTACAGTAAGATCTGTAACCAGTTCACCCTTTACTATATGGATTATAAGCTTTTCTCTTCTTTACAAGAAAAAATATATAATAATATTTGGCCACTTTTGACACTGAACAAGCGTTAACATTTATTCAGAGTAATTTGTTCTAAGGAATAGTGCTGAAGGAAAATAGTGTGTAGTTTTGAAATGGCAGCTGTAAGTTGTGTATCCAGCACTACAACAAAATAGGCTATAACTATGTATTTTTATTAGGTGAATTTAATGTTCTGGCTTTACTTGTGTAACTAAGCTCATATTTGCCTTTTATAACCAAATAAATTCTTCCTCCAGCAGAACAAGACACGTAAATTTGCAAACTAATTCAATAATGTCACTAAATCATGGGTTTTTTAAAAAAAAAAAAATGATCAGGAGAAAGCAGAGACTCACTCAGAATTGTTCCATTTTTTTTCTTTTTTTTTTTTCCCTCTTATAGACCTTTAAGTTACATACGTGATTTTTCTAGTTTTGGTTCAAATTAATTTTCTTTTCAGAAATCTTGCCCAGCTACACAAGCCAATATGAAGACAGCTAGTAACCTATTATTGATTCTTTTTGCTATCATTGGAAACCGTTATGTCTTTTCATTTAGCTTTCAGACCATGTAGTTTTTCCTCCTTTATAGCTTCTTCTTTTGACCACCTCCTGTCTAGTGAAAAAAAAACCAACAAAACCCAAACCAAAACCCAACACAACAGAAAACTAATCCCCCCAAAAAAACCAACCAACCAAAACCAAAATCATACTTACAATTTTTTCAATACTTTCCTTGTTAGGATATCAAGAGTATTTAAATGTTAGGTCAGTCTCAGAATAGGTTTTTAAGAATAATCAGTTTAAGGGTCAAATTCTTATTAGCCTATTCATGCTAATCAAACCACAGTCTGCTAATAACATATTTAGGCTGTGAGGGAGTCAGGGAGAGAATCCAGTCCTCCCCTTTCTGGTCCCTGTGAGCTAATACTAAAGCACATTTTTACATTCTTCCTGCCTATCTTTCAGCCAAATAGTCTACTGGTTTCTTACTGTAGTGTCCAGATTCTCAAATGAAACCATTAATACTTTTTCAAACAATGCCACTTACATATTTTTTGTAAGAGACATGTATCTCTTTTCATTAAATAATGTCAATGATTGTTTTTACACTAGTACAACAGGATAACGGAGAAAAGTTGCAAGTATATAGAGTAGATTTCACTTCTCCTCCCTTCCTTGACTTCACCAGTCAATTTTTTTTCTTTACTAGAAGCCATAATGAACATCATAGTCTTCCTATAGTTATTACTTACGCTTTACTCAGTAGAGGATCATTCTACTGACACTCATTCAGATTCCTGCATATATTGTCATTGATGCAGCCACATCTCAGGGAATAAAAATATGTGTCTGGTAATGCTCAGGATGCTCATGTCAATTAAACTTACAGTGCCATAAGTTTTTCAATGATTCTTTCCTACATATAAAATAAATACTACAGAGATAGTATTTACAGGACTGTACAAACGAAAGCTCTGTGTAATAAAGGATATCAAATGACAGTGTTGTCTGAGACCTGCTTTTCCTCATGAAAGTAAGAACAGGAAATTTGTCAGTTAAATCAGTGGAGAGAAACAGTTCTAAAGCAAGATTAATCTCTTCTTACTACAGATGTCTAAAAGTGACTGTCTTACTGGTTTTGTGAAAGTGTCTGTTTCTCTCCATTGACAATAAACTCTGATTGAAGTTGTTAGCTTAGATTTAGGTGTTTATGCTATAGGAATACAAAGAGATTATATTAATTCTACATCAAAATATTCTTCTAATTCTATTTATGGATGTCTTTTTCTTTATTTTTCTTAAAAATATTGCAGCATATTGTCAAGGTTTAAGCCCAGTCGGTAACTCAGAACCACGCAGCCGCTCACTCACTCCCCCCACTTCTTCCTTCCCCTGCTCCCAGAGGGTTGGGAAGGAGAATCGGAGTGATGTAACTCCCACAGGCTGAGATAACAGCAGTCCAGTAACTAAGGAATAATACAAACCATTACTGCTACCAATAATAATAAGGGAAATAAAAAGGGGAGAGGATACAATTGCTCACCACCTGCCAACCAATACCCAGCCCGACCTGAGCAGCGATCTGGGCCTTCTGCGTAACTCTCCCCAGTTTATATACTGGGCATGACGTGCTGTGGTATGGAATACTCCTTTGGCCAGTTTGGGTCACGTGTCCTGTCTCTGCTTCCTCCTGGCTTTCCCTCCTCCCTGGCAGAGCACGAGACTGAGAAAGTCCTTGGTCGGAGTAAACATTACTTAGCAACAACTAAAAACATCGGTGTTATCAGTGTTGTTCCTAGACTGAAAGTCAAAACCACTGCACTGCACCAGCTACTAAGAAGGAGAAAAAATGACTGCTGTAGCTGAACCCAGGACACATATATAAGACATAAATTGGCTTGTACTTTATGAATCATTAACTAGCCAAGTTGTTGAAGTTTGCACTATGTCATTTGGCCAGACACAATTCTCCTGGTTAATACAATCATCTTCTGTGCATATTTTTTTATATATATTTTTTCTTTTGTAACACTTTCTAGCAAAAGTCTAGGTAAGCATATGCTTATGCTTATTATTACATGCTACCTTTACTTTTCTGCTACTTCTAGCATAATTTCTCAAGAAACTCAGACATCAATATTATTTATTTTTCCTTGCAGCTAGAACATGAAGGGCTGCCTAGACCCAGAGGTCAACTACTGTTTTTTGAAATACTGTAGGTTACCTGAGATATCCCCACAGGGATAAAAAGTACAGCATAGCATCTACAGGAGTATCATACTCTCTGGGAAAGACATTAGAGGTCCAAGTAGGCTGCATAGGGCAACTTGCATGACATTAGCTGCTGATCTCTTGAACTGAACTGAACTCTCTTAGGTCATTGGCTCTATGGCTCTGTGAATTCTTGTCTGCATTCTTTTCAGGTAAACTGGCTAGATATGCTGGATTTATTCTTAATTTTCTTCCTTTAAATACAAAAAATAAATACAGAATACTACTTTACCTTCTTCATCAATTTGATTTCTGCAAGCTTGTGTAATATAACCACTCTAGGAGATAAAATTACATTTTTAATTAATAAACCTTAATAAAGGTATCTACATCTACATATTGAAGTTATAAGCTCACATTATTGTCAATAACCAGCTCATGTTCAGCTGCCCACCTATGTCTATCCACTGTCATTTAGCTATGAGAATGCTCTGGCTAGCATCTATCTGACATTTCAGGGTCATGCAGGGTTTCTTTGGATCTTGTATCATATATGCAGACCCATGCAGCCTTGATTATCTTTGGAAGTCTCAAATTAGTGCTAAAGATTTATGTTTAGGTAATTAAATCAAGTCCCATGCTAAATTTCTTTCTAGGCTCTACTGGCAATAAAGAAAGCTTTGACACTTTTTCTGCATATCACAGACAAACAGAAACCTAAATGTGGCTGTTTGGAGCTCAGGTCCAGCTTTCATTTCATGCTTATTTTCATTGCCGAAATTTGTACTTGATACTATAAAACTTTTACTCACCAGCTAACACACTAGCAGCTACAGGTAGAGATAGAAATACAGTGAAGATGAGAAAGATCACAACAAAAAATCATCAAAAATGCAAGTTTACAGTTTCCTTTCTTGACAAAGTTATCTTCAGGATCACTACAAAGTAGAAAAGCCGACACTGCTCTCAATCTAACAATGAAAACTATGGTGTTGTTTCATACTAATTTAAGAGGCATCTTTATTTTTAAATTTTCTACTTCTTAGGCATGAGCAAACCCAGAGTGCACCAAAGACATATGCAGTCATGGGAAAGCCAGTCTAAGTAAGTCTGCTTAAGCACTTCTATTTATCAGTGATTTGTGAAAAGTCAGAATTGCTCACCTCGGTCACTATTGCAAGGTCCTATAGCAGCTAGGGCAGAGTGGAGGAGCCCTTTGTTACTGAGGGTCCAATCTGAACTCAGGAGCACAGCACTATAAGTAGTTTTACTCTAATTACAGTACCTGCTTCACTTACTTATACTAATCCAAGGTATCATTTTACCTCATTTCAAGTGTGTTTCATGATTCTTATGATTATTTCCCCAAACAGTGATTATTTTTTAATTCTTTTTTTTTGTTTAAGGGCCAGTCTTCTGCTAAATCACCTTGGGTCTTAAGTCAATATTGAAAACCTGCACAAATGCTGAGATGAATGAGTCACTTCCCTCACTATACCTCCATCTCTCTATCCGTGAAGTGGGAAGTATGAAACCTCCTCTGCACAGAGATCCAAGACTGACTGATAAAGCAGGATGAAAGAAATATAGTTATTATTACCATTACTAAAAAAGGGTGAGAAGAGTTTTTTTCACTTTTGTATGGCAAATGATGATTTGTAGGCACCCCTGTGGCGTTTTTCAATATTGCTTAATAGCGGGTGAGTTTTTCAAACATACTCAGCTCGGATCTAAGTATAATTTCATTGAAGTCAATGAAGTAATCCCACTGATTACTATTGTTGTTCTTTAATATTTACTGCTGAAGTTGGAAGAATGCAAGTTGAATAGCAAAGCATTAGAGAAATATTTCTGCCTTTTATATGCAATTGGTGTACAAAATGCACATGTTTTTGGAAGTTAAAGTTAAATGAATAAATTTTGGCACTTGAAAACAAAGAAAAAAGACACTTTTTAATACTTAAAAAAAAATCAGCCCTTTTAATATAGACAGATCTGCAAAAATATATTACATCTGGAAACAAGGATATAAAATTAAAGCTTAATGATTCAGATACTGACCACATCGAAGCAGATACATTTGATCTTTAGTCTTCTACATAGTGATTTACTGTGTTCCTAGAGGCAATCCCAAATTCTTACTTATGATTGTCGTGTTTCTGGACACTGGATCCACTTTATAAACTTCCTGGAAAGAAGTATGAATTTGAATTCATAGGAAAAAATATCTCTCATTTTGTTTTTTTAATGTGTTTTTATCCAATTAGCTTAAGTATCTTGTGAATGTGCCAATATACATACACATATACTTGTTACATACAACTGGATGAGCCTAGATGTTTTGAGACTTACAGGAAAATGAAAAATAAAAAACCCCAACAAAAATACAAGATAGATGAGAGAATGGATAGTAATGAGAATGAAATGCTATGGTTAACTTATATATATGCTTTTCTAAAAAGCAGAAAGTAATGTGATAATAAGAAAATAACCTAAGAAAATAAATAGGATAACAATGGAGGGGTGTCTGAGTACAAAAAAGGTGCTATGTGGTATCATAGAAAGAAAAAGTAAAGAAGAAATAACATCAGAAAATTGTGTATGAGAGTATAACACTTGTCTATTTTTACCATATTTGCTTCCATCCCGCATGAATATGAACTGTGTCCTCATTACCATTTGCAATGTTCCCGTTAAGAAAAGGAAGTATTAGACATATTAATGCGTGGTTCTCCTTTAATTTATGATTCTCTCCCCACTTTAATGAGATCTGCTCTACAGTCCATAAAATAATTGTTATGGTAAACTGACTTTTTAAAATTAGCTACACACCAGTTGGTCCAGAAACCTATTCCTCTGGACTATTCATGCACAAAATACCTTTGTGTGAAGCGCTTTCCAAATGTGTAATGACTGGAGTAAGTCCAGAAGTTTGCCTGCAGAGTATCTCTGCATGATTGCCATTGCAAGCAGTCTTACAGTTTCTTTTTCCAACAAAGTTACGGACAGGGTTATTGCAATGTAGAAATGCTGATACTTGCTTTCAGCCTTACCAGCGAAAACTGTAGCGCTTCTTCATTTAAAATTAAAGCACTTTCTTATTAAAAAAAGCTGTTCTAAACTCCCTGTTCTATCCTCCTAGGTCACAACTTTATGTTACAGAATTTTTACAAGAAATCTCAGAAGAGAGAAAAAATTATCACGTGTCCTTATTCTCTCTAGAGTCTCATTAAGCTACGACAGTGTGATACAACCTTGCTGTTTGCCCCCCAGACCATGTGTCCCACTGAGACAGTTATTCTGTCCCAGTGATTTCCTGCTGGGAGTGTCAGTTTAGGTCACAAACACTGTTTACCAACAATACTTTCTAATCAGCCTCAGGAAAAAATATTTTCTGTTACCAGAAAACAACATGTTGGGAAAATTAAACCCCCAAACATAAGGCAGTTGAGCTATATGATATTTTAGGGGCTATATAAAATAAAGATACTGAACAAAGTTTAATGATAAAGGCATGCGAATATGCAGAATTCATCAGCTGGGTATGTAGAGCTCAGTTGTCACTTCCCAAAATATGAATGCTGCATTGTGTGAGAAGTGGAACAAAAGCATAACGGAGAGCTGGTTTTATATACCAGTGAAGGAGACAAAAACCTCTTTCCACTGCAGCTCACACTTGCTCTTCAGCTCTTGCAATAACTCCTGTAGAAGATGGTGTCTGCTTACAAATGGGGAGCGAGTTTGGTTGAGGCCTCAGCAATCCTCCTAAATGGTTGAGCATTTTGACTTTACTGTCTGACAGCTCTACTTCCCTTTCCTTTCTCAGCAGAAGAATTTTAAGACAGGACTTCCGACTGAAGATGGCATAGGGAGCTGGAGGAGTAGTCTGCTAATGCTTCTGGAGTTTCAGCATTTGTAAGGTTCTTAGCAGAACAGGAACTGGCATTCTTAGCATTTATTCTCTTGGTGGTGTGTTTGTGTTTGGTTGGGGGTTTTTTTGCTTTGTTTTGTTTTATTTGTTTGTTTTTTTTTCTGTAGTACAGACTAGGCCTACATGTTTCAATCAAACGAGTCTTAATCCTTGAAATAACCCACTGAGAAAAGAATCAAACTTAATAACTATATCTTACATGTGCATACTAAATTATATGGCTCAGTTCCTAGCTCATAGGACTATTGCAACATTTTATGACATAAAATGAATACAGTGGTTTTGTACCTGGAAGCAAGGTTTCAGTTCCACCCAAGAAAGTACATTAAATGGTAAAATATAAAACTGTTAGGCATAACTCCAGTATGAAGACAGGCTGAGAAAGTTGGGGCTGTTCAGACTGGAAAAGAGAAGGCTGCGTGGAGACCTCATAGCAGCCTTCCAGTATCTGAAGGGGGCCTACAAGGATGCTGGGGAGGGACTCTTCATTAAGACTCTAGTGGTAGGACAAGGGGTAATGGCTTTAAACTTAAACAGGGGAACTTTAGGTTAGATATAAGGAAGTTCTTCACAGTGAGGGAGGTGAGCACTGGAATAGGTTGCCCAAGGAAGTTGTGAATGCTCCAACCCTGGCAGTGTTCAAGGCCAGATTGGACAGAGCCTTGGGTGACAGAGTTTAGTGTGTGGTGTCCCTGCTCATGGCAGGGGGGTTGGAACTAGATGATCTTAAGGTCATTTCCAACCCTAACTATTCTATGATTCTATGATTGGTGCTGGGGCATCTTATTGGTCTATATGTATACATACAAGGATCAGCAAGAAGAGAGAAAAGCATCTGATCATCAAACAAGGCACTCTCCTGGGCCTCCACCTCTTCCAGCAATGTAAGATTGAACACATGCTTTAGTTTTAACTCCATTCCTGCTGACCAGAAAAAGACAGCATGGAGACTGAAATGTGCTCCTGAAAGAGAATGCTTCTTTATGCACTTTCATAACTGTGGTGGGATTGTCTGGGCTGCTTTAGGGGGAATGTTTCAGGGATGTACCAGCTAGCAGAACTGGCCCAGGAAAATACCCTTACTTCTTGTTGAAACAGTAAAGATAAGGATAAGGATCAACATTTCCCCACCACTGTAGCAACATGACCTACAGGAAATAAAATGTGTTATGCCTTTCTTGAATCTGTGAAAAGTTCATTTCAGCAACAGCATTTCCTAAAATGTAACTTTTTTACATTAAAACCTACAGGCATTTTGTATTTCCTATCACTCAGAGCAAATAACAGTCACCCTAATAAAATCTTATCTCGTTTCTGTAACTAATGGAACTTCCCTGTGATTTTTGTCTCAAAAATAATAAAAAAATAATGGATTGACGTAATAGAAAAAAATAAATAGGTGTTTAGATTTTCAGTTATAGAATTTTTGATTGTGTGAATCTGCTTCTTGTCAAAAGAGCAGAAGGCTAAAAGCAGAACAAAAGACTTCCCAGAGGTGAAAGTGTTTAGAAAATTATCTACTGCTTTAAAGAAACTCCGTAAAACCCAAAATAAACCACAACAAAAAACCCAAACAAAACAAACCAGCAAAAGAAGAAAAAAAATAATCCCAACCACCTAGAAAAGCTTACCATGGCAAAATAAAAAATCAAGAAGTCCTTTTGAAATGCTGTCCCAGTAGAATAAAGATTAACAAACTACCATGGCAAAAGTCCTATAGAAACCTTAAGTTACTGCAAAATATTCAGCAAATGGGGTGGTGGTGGTGGTAGCTTTGTAAGATTACCCAAATCATCAGTAAACATGCAGCACTCTTACAGAACAAGACACAAATCACATCACTAAACCCCTAGAAACACCAGGTAATGACAGTAATCTATCATCATACTTTTAAAAGCTGCCTTAAAAATGAAACTCAAATGGGTCAGGATTTTTATAATCTTCAGGCAATGAAAGAATTGGCAAAGTGATTCAATGAGATATTTGAAATTCTTACTTGAATTGCCTGAGTCTTGAAAGTTGTTTAAATGAAAAAAGTGTCTATCTTCTCTGAAAATCTTAATTTCAGAAAGTTATGATTGGGGAAAAAAGCCCAACTTGAATCCACTCAAAAAAGTCTGTTGAGATATATAAAATATATTAAATACGCAACTGTAAACATAATTTCGAGTCCTTTAAACTGGAGGTGCTCCTCCCCTCTCTGAGGCAAACAAACCCTCTTCACTTAGTGTAAACTAGCCGACCTACTGAATCTGTTGCATAGTCAATCAGCACAAGCTCAGTTCCAGATGTGTTATCTTTTGCCTCATAGGTCTGTCATAGGGGATAGAGGAAGAAGGCTTAGGGAAAAACAGATGCAAATCTCTGGAGGATTAGGCTTCCCTTCCTCCTGAAAGAACTGTTTAATTTTCCAAGGGCACAATTTTTCTTGGTTTCTGGAAGAAAAATAAACTATGGAACTTGATATTTGAAGTTTGTATTAATTGAAAAATATGCACAAACCATCTATAATAAATTTACTGTAATGTTCACGAGATTACTAGAAACAAATAGGAATGTGTAAGATAGCTGAGTTAGTAGTGTTATGGTGACTGAGACTTTTGAATACCTATGCTGTATTTTACCTCTAAAAACTTAATCCTTGCTCTAAAACGGAAGTATATATAAAAAAAGCACTTAAAGAATTTTGGAGAGCAGAGTCAGTCATAATGCCCCAAAGCAGTATCAGCTAGACCTTTGCTTTGTCTACACAGATATGCCATTAAGTGATTAAGCTCCGGCTTTTTGTTGACACAGATCAAGCATCAGAAATGCATTTGTTAAACCTGTGTAGATGACCTATAATACTTTGCAGTTAACAGTGCAGTTCCCCTATAGCACATTCTATTTGTGCTGTACATTTCTGGCACATCCTCTGAGGATACTTTAGAATTTGAAACAAAGAAGAATATACAGAGAAATTTAAAATTAATAAATCCTTAGTGGAAAACCAGACTTGTTGCATACTTAGAAGTGTTTCAACTAATTTGAAATATTGTATTTGGATGTCCTTTTACTCACTGCTTGTTTTGGTCCTAGGAGAATGGATAGGAGAGGAAGTGAAAAGTTGTTTCCAAACACTTTTATTCGTTACTTAGGAGAAACAGACTCACCACTGTATAATAGCAATATTTAATGGAGAGTGGAATACAGAGGATAGAACTTAGTGGATAGAACTTCATTTTGTTTGTGTAGCCACAAAAGGAGAAAAATCCTCTAAGTCAATGTAGTCTCTGCTGGAGTAAGCAGTAAATGATTTATTTTATTTTTTAGGAAACACTTTGTTTCTTCTTTTTTTCTGTCAACTCACTTTAAATTTTGCAGAGAGTACAAGGTGAGTTGAATGTTTCTAGCCATGCCAACAAAACAGTAAAGACAAACTAGTACATATACTTCCTTCAGGGTTTCAAGACACCATTTTGTGGACTTTCTATGAAGCCTTTAAGAAGGCATGATTTGGATGAGGATTAAAGGCTATTGTGGATAAAGTTCTGTTTAGGAGGTAAAATCTCAGCGGGTGGAAAAAGATCCATTGTCAGACTGGAAACTGGCTTACACTGGGCATTATTAGCACTAGCATTATGGTCTGAACAACATGGGAAACAGTCTGATGACAAATCTGAGGAACACATGCAGACTGTTAAGACTAAGGTATAGGTGTAGTCATATTCAAGGAAAACCAAGTATGAAAACCAGTGGAAACCTAATTGATTCCATACACTTGTTAAATCAATTTAATAAAATACATTGGATTGTAAGTTTACATCCTCAAAGAGTAACACAAAATATGAGAACTTCAATGGGAACTAATAAGTTTAGAGAAATGAGGAGGAGATTCAGTGAATAAAAGGTAAGGTACATTATAGGTAAAACACATCATAAGGAATAATTGGAATTAAATTACTAATATATGTTTCTGGTTCTAAATTAACTGTAGTCGCTGAGGCTAAACACTTGGGAAGCGCACTGGAAACATATGTTCAGTTTGTAAATTTGTTTTAAGAAATCTAAAAATAAGAAATATGGCAAGAAAAAATACTATGAAAGCGGTATGTGATTTAACAGTGCTATCACCTAGCACATCAGTCAGCTCTGATCATCCACAGTCATATGGATTACAACCATTAAAAAAAAAAAAAAAAAAGAAAAGTAGTCCAAAAGAAGACTACGCAGCTACCCAGAAGGAATTTTCCATATGGAAATTTAAAAGCCTAGTGCTGTATATTTTTTAATGGACTGGAAAGAAAAAGATACCCTCTATACCAGTAATGAATCAGTATAGCATAATTTAAAGTTAGGAGATCTCTTTCACTCTTTTCCATTAAAATAGATAAAGATCAAATTCCACCATCCATAAATAATATTTAACTTTTCATTCCAGCAGGCTATAGAAAGGCAGGGTCAGAGTCTCCAGTCTTTTTTCTCGCTTTCTTTTCAGGATGGTGGGTCCACAAAAAAGCTCACTGCAGAACAGATTTTTACTGCAGAATTGATTTTCACTGCAGAAGTAACTGCTCTTCATCCATCTGGCTGGCAAAGGGCTCACCATATCAGAGACCTAAAGCCAGGCAGTGACAATGAAATAAAGGTTTTGAAGCCTAGCCACATGCAATCTTGAACTTTTACTGGTTGCCCTTTCCTTGAAGATTAGGGAATAGAAGGAAGGCAGATGTTGAGATGGAATGCTCCCCTTATGTTAAGTTCTCTCCATAGTTCAAATGGAAAATCTGATAAGTTAGCATGTGGTGGATTTTTTGTACATTTTTTAATTTTCCTTTTTTTTCTTTTTATTGTCCCAGACTATACGAACATGAGAGATGAGCTCTGTAACCTTAGTTATATACAGCATCGGTTACGTATAAGCAGATGTCCTCTGTCAGCATCAGCCTACTTGTTTATCTATACACTTGAATGCGTAAGACATTTAACTCACTGCTGCCTGCTGTGATCGAAGTCTGGCCCTTACATGAGGCACTTAGTAGTTTATAGCAACAAATAAGAAGCACAAGTGTGCTGTACCTGTTAAGTACTGCCTCTTAACAGATAGGTGAAGTAGGTAAGTAGAATACTTCCTATTTTAAATAATGGCAACCAGGCTAAAAAATAATCCCCAAAAAATCTTTAGAGGAAAACAATAATATTTAGAAGAAAACATTCATCTACTGTTTTCTTTTTCTTTTTGTGGACTTTCTAAAAAATCCACAAGAAATGCAACTTTTTTACTGCACAATGAGGTTTAGGATGCAAGCTACCCTGAGGTCAAATAGCTCAATGTTGAATAGTCGATCACATTGAGAGTCTGTGAAGTAGCACTGTTATCCAATTTGCTGAATAGTTTGAAAACATGGACTAGTGACGACATATATGACTCCTAGACAAATGTCATCTGCACCATCTGTGGACCATATTGTGCATCAGATGGCAGGATAAAATTTTCAATAAGAAAGTTTCAGAGCAGTGCTATGTTCCAGGGACTGTAGCCATGATCATCATAGGACAGCTGCACTGGGTTGGTCACACATCTAGGATAGAAGACACTGGTATCCTGTAGCAGCTGGTGTGTTGCGGACTTGAAGCAGCAGCATGTAACCAGGACAGACAGATGAACCACTTCAAGGATACACTGAAATACAACTTCAAGTAATAAAAATTGCTAAGACAGCATATTTGTAGGATTGATACATCAAAGTTCAGGTTAGACTCAGTTGAACATGAATGTACTAGCAGAAGCATCCACGGTCTTCCTAACACATTGTCAAGGACAGAGGTCTCCAGTTAAGAGGTCATTATTGTTCCCTGCTGACCTCTATGTTTAGTTTTCTTACAGAGCGCAGGTGGGAGAGGCTAATATGTCCGGATCTGGTTCCCCTATGGAGGCAGGATGCAAATGTGAACTTGGCATTTTGATGCTTATGATCCTGCACATCTGAGCCTAATTATTGCATCCATACTAAAGAAAGAACACATCAAAGGAAAAAAAAATAAAAAATCAGCAGCAAACCTTTGGATTACACATGAAAACAATGAGAAGAGGACATCCCCGTAATGCACTGTGTTTGGTTTGGGGGTTTGTTTTGTATTCATTTGTTGTTTGTTTGGCTTTTTTTTCTTTTCCGCCCCTTGATATTATTTCAGAACAATACCATGAGAGGTATTCTCTTCACTCATGAAGGACAATGTAACAAAAAGAATTTGGTAAATGTCAGAAAAGGGATTCTTTTGTGAGAACCACCTAGTAGTCATTGTCCTGCCATTAGGTTGATGAGAAACTCAGTCTTAAACATCTGTATTAATTTCAATGGAAGCAACAGAAATTAAATACTTAGATACTAATTTCAAAGCTTCACTTTAATAAAACAAGTATCAAATTTTATTCTTAAATAAACTAATGAATTAGTTCACAAAATTATTTTGATTTCTAAGTGATGATAGGAAAGGCTTAATTAACTTCAGTAGATTTGAGATCAGGTTTTCAATATCTCTGAATTCCTGGAATTAAGAAGGCCCTCAGCTGCATTCTGGATTTGCAATATAGGTCTTCAATCTAATAAGTAAAATAAAAAATTTTCTATGGCATTTAAAGAATATTAAATTAGCCATTATGGGAACATAGAAATATATTTTATTTATTTATTTATTTATTACTTATACTCTTTGCTTTGAAATTCTCATTGTAAAAACATGTATCAGAGATTGGTAAACTAAAGAAATAAAAAAAAATTAAAAACTACTTCTTATTTTTCTTTCAAAGTAATAGTCACAGTAGGGGTGGCTCATCTGACTAATAGTAAATGTCCTTGAGGGTTACAGATGTCCTAGTACTCACCAGTCCTTCTTCCTCATACTCACATGCATACACACACACAAAAAATACGCCTATAGTCAGAAGGCATCTTCAATTAGACGTTAAGATTTAGGAAACATCAACACCTGCAATCCAGCCTTCTAACAAACACTAAAATTGACATCCAACTTCTAAATGTAGTTATAATAGGCTCTCATTGGCTACACACTCATTACTTCAGTTTTGCCTGGACTGTGAGTACCAATAGAGACTGTCCAAACGAAAGCCTCTGGGGAGACACTCAAGTTCTGATGCATTCCTATCTGACTTATAGTGGTATTTTATGTACCTTCACAAACAGAACATGGGTTTTGGGGAAAGTGGAGTTGGATGCCACAGAAGAGTGACAGATTAGATTATTACTTGCAGATAATGTCAGTCTTTAATGGAAATTCAGGATTGAGCCTAACAGCACATGGCTAATGTGATTAGTTAGACAGGAGCTTGTGTGGGCATCTGTGGTCAGAGAGGGCAAAGTTTGGAGAAGAAAATGAGGAAGTACTGCTTATGGGCAAGGGAGGAGAGACAAGCTGCAGTTCAGAGGTTAGAAAAGTTGTGATCCAAGTATAACAAGATGTCCATCATCCTGTTTGGTGGCTGTTGTGTTGGAGCATTGTTGCGTTCAAGACATCCTGCCTTCCTCAGACTCCAAGGGAACTCACAAATTTTGAGACCAGTGTTGAAGTCAAGAAGTATTCCTGTAACTGAAAGCCTCCCAGCATATTATCACTTGCCTTCTAAACTTCAGTTAGAACTACCATGATAATGCTAGCTCCTTCCAGCAAGGTCACCAAGCAACCTCTCAGTTTTCTGTGTAAGAGCTTCACTTAATGGTGTATACACAGCAGTCCACCTGCTCCATAGGTCTGCCAGCCCAGGACTGGACTGCATATTCCTTCATCTTTGCAGTTGTTTCCCTCCTCTTCCCCACTCTTTTTGGGGAAAGACTATTAACATCTGCATCAGCACTTACAAGGTCTAGCACTGCATCTCCTGTGTCATGCATAATAGCTTCAGACATCATAGGACATTCTCTGAGAAGACAGCCATCCTGATCCTGGCTATATCAAGTATAACATCTTTCTTTCCCTTTTTCCCTTTCTTTACAGACAGTCAAACTCATCCTATCCTATCCTGGCTTCTTGCTCATTTCATAAACCTTCACACTCAGTGAAAGCAGCTGCTCTGCATAATTAAACAAGTATACACCCTGTGACACTCTTGAAAAGCAGGATTTTCCCTTCAAAATATGGAGGTAGTGCCTGCACTGACGTAAGGGTAATCTGCAGCAAGTCTTATGGCAAGTCAAAGTCACCTTTGGGGCATACTTTGTTGAGCAAAACTTTGAAATCATGGACAATCAAGATTGCCTGAGGGTTTAAAGGAGGAAAAGGAGTGGCCTTTCCAATGTACCAATGCTAGAAAGTTTCAGAGGTCCTGCAGGATTAGAAGGTTTATGATTTGCTGATACGTGTCACACCCTGGATGTCTTAGGAGATTTTGAGTAGAGCAAAAGTAGGTAGGAACAGGGAGACACTATACAAGAACACTGACATCCATTTCTTGCTGCCAGAAGGCTGAAATGCTGCTAGAATAAGACAGGGAACAAGCAGGCAGATGATACAAAAAAAAAAATATGCTTATTTCACAGTCTTATTATGCACTCCTCATGGAAGTAGAGTGCTCTGGCTTGAAGAGGACATCAGTTTGCACTTCTATGTTCATCCCAGCTCTTTGATAGTGATTGTAGGTCTCTCCCAGGATGTCTGAAGGGGTCAGTTGTCCCCAGTAGTAGTAGTAGTGGAGGTGCTGAAAGGTCCCTCAGTAGTGGGACTGCAGAGAGGTCCCTTTGGCACAGCTGTGTTAATGATCAAAGATGGGCTAGAAGAAGTCAGGGGAGGTCCTTCTACATTGCCTCTGACACATAGCAACTACATGACAGCCCTCTGCAGCTGGAGCGTATGTAACAAATAGTTTCTTGTAAGCTTACCATTTGGGGACTAATATAGCATAATAACTCTGTGTAATGCTAAATAAAGTTGTAAATGATTCTTGCCACCCATATTACCTATGTTTATTCTTAGACAAGGCTAAAAAGCAAGCTGAGGACACTTAGTTCATAGTGCTCAGCCTGATTTTCAGAATGTCTGTTGGCTGGAAGGCAAATGTGGTTTAGCTCTCACCATTCTCCACTTCTTAGGAAGAGATGAAGATGTCCTCATTCACTTGCAACTCAGGCTCAGGTGTCCTGTTTTGAGAATAAGAATCCAATTGATTTTATCCAGTGAGCATGTTAATGCAGCCAGCATTCGCCAAAGTCCAATGACAGCTTGTTGAATAGAAATGTGTGAGGAATTTATGAGCATGTGCAAAGCCTACTCTGTAAGCCCTAAAAACTCCATTAAAACTGATAGAGGTCAACCATTAATTTTAGTGCCAATAGGAGGATCTTCAGTTGGGTGCTGTGGGGTAGATCTGCAACTACATGCTGTAATTCAGGCAATCTAAATCTTTCTATGTCAAGATCCTTGTTCCCCTTTACTCTTCTATGTAAAGTAATTGTCGGTTACACAGTGGGATTACTTGGGGGCATATGAGTTTAAGGATTTTACAGTGTCTCTGATTGACATATCCTTTCATCCTTATGTGGTGTAATGACCGCTGACATGAAAACTACTGCTTGAGCTAATGCATCTCCCACTGAAATCAAAGGGAGTTTTTAATACAGGGACCTTTGCAGAATAAAGACACCTTCAAGGAAAAAAAAAAAGAGGCGAGTTCCACAAAATTTTACAAATTCCTCTCTAGACAGAACTGCCAACTATTTACTTCTGGTAAAATACCAGCACCACAACCTCAGGATCTGATTGGCTGCTGCCTATCACAGAAAGAAAATGAAGTAGCAAATGCAAGAGAAGGGCAATGAATTCAGAATAGCTCCTCTGTGTCCATGGCCTATTGTCATGTTTATGCTAGCATAATCACAATGCCATAAAGATTCAGAATACAAAAACATTGTCAGAAATGGCAGCTTTAGATATTCAATATATTCAGCAGCTACAAGTCCAAAGTAAAGCCAGCCAGACTGCTGGAAACTACTCAGAAAATAATATTTGGTAGCTGCATATCATAAAAAATGCTCTTTCATTCTTGTTTCTGTTTGTTTTCAATTTTTACTGCTTCTTTTGGTTGGCAGTTGGTTGATTTATAGGTTCAAATACCCAAAAGCACCAATGGGTGTTAAACAGAATTTCTGTAATTTTGGAAATGCACATACTGAGGCCTCGTTAAATCAGTAGTATCCCTTTTGAAATAATCCATGTTTACTCCCTATGCTAATGTAGTTGAATTAGTAATTATGCAATTGTTCAGGACCAAAGAATTCCAGAGTCTGTGACTGCAAGCTTATTATAAATAGTAATCATGCATTTGATATTCTAGAAATGCAGAGAAACTCAATTTCTTTGTACTTCCCATACAAGAAACATAGATCAACTGTATATGTATTTGTGTAGAATTATTGCTTGTACAGTTATTGACTTTAGACTTTAGCATGGTAATTGAACCATACCTAGTAGAGCATCCAAAGAAAATGCAGTATTAGCAGTATAATTTCCTGCAGCTACAGGTTTCACAAAGGAAAAAAAGAATCTAAAAATCTTGAATGTGTCTTTTCCTCATCCTTCAACAAAACTAATTTGCTTTCCTTTTTAACCAGGGGTTAAAAGCACATATTAGATGTGATCTCTCTTTCATTGTTTTTCTTACAGGTTTTCAGATTTTCAATATTAGTGATGAGTAATTTGACATGGTAAAGTATCCATAGACTTTGCAGCTGACAGCTGCAAAGTTTGGAATAGGTTCTGCACTCTGATTCTCCATAAAGCACAGAGCTACTGTGTCTAAACTTGGGAGTAAAAGGTTTCTTTCTGGATATCTTCGAACATAGCTGTTTATATGTTAGGGAACTTGAGGTAATTTTAAAAGGTTGCTCCACTATGCACCTAGAGACCTGCTAGAGAACTATCTAAGACTGCATTCCCCCCAGATACATATATCCAGAAACTGTGCATTTCAAATAATTTTCAGAATGAAGTTTAGACTCATCATGAAGCATAACTGTTCACAATTTCATTTGGTGTGGTTCCTGAAGAAGGAAACAAATCGTGTGTTGCTGAATCAGTCATCATCAGTAACCAGGTAGTTCTGGCGTGTGTTAATATTGTTTTCATAATGCAGTACAGGGTGGGGTTTTTTTTGTGTGTGTGTGAATAAAGCAATTGTCTTTATGTGGCTGCTTCCTCTACTTTTTTTCTCTCGGGGGCTTAACACTGCATGTTGGACAGTAATTATGCATGATCTTTATCAATAATGTAGAAGAACTTCCTATTGAAGATAGCTTAGGTGTCCTAGGAATACAAGATCATGGAGTAAAAGCACAGGCTTATGCCGTTTGCTGTAGTAAATAATACTCCTGAAAAAATGAAAAGGAAAATAAAAGAGAAAAAAAGAAAAAAATCAAAAGTACAAGCACTATAAACAGAAATCAGACTTTCTCTTCCCAAAAGAAAACAAATTATAAACTTGAATTTATAAAATAAAACATAATATATATAAACCTGTAGAATTCTCTCTTTAAAGAATCTCCTTAGCCACTACTCAGAAGGATATAGTGCTTGTAACATAATTTTTCTATTAATGTGATATTGTATTTTTCATTTTATGTGACTGAAATTCTTTAGTCTCATGCTTAATTAATTTAAATATCAGATGCAAACAAACATTTCCACAACCCAGAACTTTGTACAGGATGTTGTACATGAAAAGAAATCTACTGATCCTTTTATGGCATTAAGCATGTATCTTTATCAGCTGTGCTTTTTTCGGGGGGGGGGGGGGAAGTGTCTGAATTGTTTATCAGGAGTATAATCCTTTGTGCGCTGCCATTTTTATTTTTTTTTATCTTTGCTAATTTGTAACAGATAATTCTTTATTCATTTGGGCCTATGGCTTATTTACAAGCTATTTGTAGCTAATGATTTCATAAGCATTTGATATAAAAAATTCACTAATTCAGTGCTCAGTCACTGAGTGGTATTATTTCTGGTCCCTATGTTCATTTGGAAGGCAGAAAAGCAATGTCTCAAGAAAACCTTTTTTTAGAGGGAATGTGAGTATCAAATGGAAGAACTTCATCAGAAGAATGGTACAGCCTTGCCATAATTCTGGATGCTCCTTTTTCATAAGAAAATGCTGTTAAATATGCTGTGTGTGCAGAAAACTGTAAGGTAAGAGGGTCAATTTTTATGGTGTCACAGAGATACGAAGACCTAGAACACACAGTAGTTTTCCTTATTAAATTAAAATGTATTCTTTTCATTGCTACCATAGTTTATTTCTTCCATAACACATATGGCCTTCTGCTGTCCTCTCTCCTGCCTTTCTACTGCACTTTCTCTCCTGTTCTCCGTTCTGAAAGCAGTGAGGTCAAGCAGTGAGTCTGCTTTTTTATTAGTACCCACATGACAAGATGTCAAAAATGTCTCTACAGCTGCAGGACCACAGATCCCACTTTCAATTCCTTACCTGAAAAGAAACTGAAAACTATATACCTTAGGAAGGATGTGGTACAGGTAAATATAACATAGTAACAGATTCAGCTTAATGTCAAAATCTTTGAGGAGTACAGGTGGGTTCTCAAGCAATGTGAGGAAAAGCAAATTGTAAGAGGGAGCCTTAGGAAATGGCTGGTGGATATAGTGCCCATCTGGCATTACCTAAAACGTAACCAAGGAACCTAAATGAACTGTTCAATTTGGGCAGACAGTAGGAACCCCCAGCTGCCTTATGTTTGGTCTACCATTTCGTGGTACTGGAGCACTTACCTCTCCAGAAAACATCCAAGACAATAAGGTGGGTGAAAGGGAAGGGAATGGGATGGGAGGAAAGAATCTTTCTATGGAATATTCTAGCGAGTGGAAAAAAGCAGAAGATAAGTTTTCTTTTAACAAATACACATCTAAATGTCAGTAAAATACTGGCTTTTTGAACTAATCAAGAAAATTCCCATTGACTTTAATGTTACTAGGGGTTACAAAAAGCAGTTCTCAGTTTTACCAACAGTAAAAGTTTGAGCTCCTCAAAGAGGCACCCATTCTATTTGACCTTACACAAAGATGGAAGCTGACTGTGAAATATGGAAAAACCCATTCTCTAGTGTACAGGATTTCTGACACATCTTCTGATAAATCAGCTATTCTAGATATTATTCTCTGAGTGTAGAGTCTCTCCTTCCCCCATCTGAGGCTTAATATTTCTTTATCTGAGAAATGAAAAATGTAGGTTCACTTGTGATAGCTACAGTAAACAAACCCTAAGTACTGTAACATGTATTTATTTTATGGCTGATTTAAAGCATAACTCTCATCGCAATTTCACTTGTGAATAAAGGCAAAAAGACATTTAAAAGCCATTGGGGCATTCAGAGTTACATGAAGAAATGTTATCTCAGTTTTCCTTTAAATTTGTACCATGTGTAAGGAGATAGCAAGCACATAAAAAGACACATTCTTAAAACTCAGATCACTAATAAGTATTGTTATAAGTATATATTTAGACAAGAAAGAAACAGTTATAATTCCCGTACAGTACTTACCCATTTTAACATTATCACATGGTTGTACAAACAGGATTATAACAAGCAAAAGAAAGCAATTTATTTAATGAATAAATAATCAAAAGCATTGATGAGGGTAGTCTTAAGAATATGCTGCTTCATACAGTTTAAAGTACATCAAACAACAAAATCCATAGTCCCAAAATTCCATTAAATAATACTGAGTAATTACGTGTTTGATAATATTTGAGTATATATATAATCTATATATGTGTGTATATAATCAATTATTATGAGTAATTAAGGTATCTATTTACATGCCATGCAATATTAGAATGTGTTGCAATACCTAGGCACAACAGGTGGATTTAAGAATGGCTGTGGTAAAAATAAACAACTTATTTTTGAAAATGAGGGACATTCAGTTCTTTCTTTTCATAATATACAGTGAGAATTTGTATACTTTCTGGAAGTTAAAGACATACTTTCACTATCGTACAATTTAGATAGCAGTATAAACTTAAAGCTATAGTTAGAGCCATGAGATGCTGCCTTTAAACAATTCTTGCTTGAAAACTTAGCATATGACATGTACGCCTGTGATATTATCCTCATTATGGGCCTAGTCCTGTGAAACACTGAGCTGCTCCTAGAAGAGGATGATTACTGCAGTGTTCTAAAGAAATAAAGTGCACTCAGTGTCTCAAAAGAGCTGCACAACATTTGGCAGGATGAGGATACATATCAGCACATAAGTGCCTGTGAAGTGATGTGTTTATATCAATTAAGAAAACAAAATATAAACAAAGAAATCCCCCTAATTTTGCATTTATTTGCATTACTTTCAGATTGTAAGTAAGCTACATTGTGTTTTGAAAACCTGGAAAGTACAAATTCGCTTTTTTTCCAAGCATTTGCTAGTCCACTGTATATAAAGGACTTGCTATTTCTGTTACTAATTATGGGACAGGCCATGATATTTTGCTTTGTAAGAGGTTCAGTGAAGCCTGAAGGCTCAGAACCTGTCCCTCTATGTTATGATCTTACTATGTGCAAGTGGTTGAAAACAAAGTATAGAATGGGATCTCACAAGAAAAGCAGTTTATGATATAAGAAGCTGTGTTATATAAGCTACCATATTTCAGAGAAGCCAAACTGGAAAAAATGAATCCACTCAAGTAATGTGTGAAAAAGTATACTTTATAATTTTACAAGGAAGCATCTACCAGTGAGATGTTTTTTTGAACAAGAGGAAAAGTCAAAGACGGTTTTGGATTATGGGGTGATTCTGTTTGGTGGATGTGTCCACTAAGGTTATCAGTGGTGAAAGTGAACAAAACTAACACTAATTGAGTTAGAACTTAACTATACATGATACACTGAGCTGAGTCACACCTCTGGGTGACACTATATCATGTTTTCAGTATACTAAAGCATCTTGCTCTGCTCTAGAATTGGTTTCCATTTTGATGCTTTTCATCACAGTAGCAAGGACTGCAAGCATATCAATTAAATAAAGTCGAGACTTTGGAACACAGTTCTGTTGAAGAAGTGTATTAAACAGGAAAGAATCGAGCATTCAGAGATAATGCCGTTGAGTACTTGATCTCTTTCACTGTCTGAATTGGCACATGTGACCACATGTGCTCTAGAGAACTCTCTCTGCTTATTTCACTTTGTGGCAAGGATACATCCCATAAGGAAGTTTTACCAGCTGAATCAGCTAAATAGTTTGCGGTCACTTGAACTCAGTCATCACAGTTGTTCTTCTGTCTGAACTGGATATGAGCTCTCATGCCAGTAGGAATACTTTTGCAACTTATTTTAAGGTGTCAGATTCTACTACCTGAGGCTACTAGACCCTACCCCTATGCCTTTTGTCATGTCATGGGTCCCATCGATCTCCTGACATCACCCATTGCCATGTCCCATGATTCTCATTGTGTCCTCTTTTGTTAAAGCTACTAGTGCCTTCCTTTGTTCAAAACATCTAAAGATTACACTTCTGATCAATGTTGCAATCCTCTTTTCCCTATATATTTGTTTTCAGTCTTTTTCACTCTTGTTCTTTCTCTCACATATGTACATCTCCTGCTTTTATGCCATTTATATTTCAAAGCTTCCTAAGTTTCTCCCTTAGAGTTTAGTTAACTCTATACTCAAGTCCTTACAATTCTTTCTGACCATGATTCCTATTAATAAGTTCCTAAAAGGCAAGAATCATATTAAGCAAGTAACATGAATTTAATTTTCTTCCTATCTATTTGTTAGAATTGGTGTATGTTTCTGCATTCTCCTTACTTCTGCTCCATGTATTTCTTTGTCTGCCTTGAGACATTTCCTTGGGAAAGGTCCTGAATGCTGTATGTTTATTAAGAGCTGGCACAGCTTAGGGTTAAGTAGGGCTAAATAACTATATTTATGCAGGTTTTCCATTTTCTATTTGGACAAAGGGCTTTGGTCAGTGACACTAAAAATAAAGAACTATTAAAAAAACCTTTGGTTTATCTTTTTAGCAATCCTTCAAATGTGTGCATTATTAAATAAATAAATAAATGGCACCCAGTCTTCCTAGCTGAAGAAAAAAAAAAGCTAGAACTGGCATCAGAGAGGCATCCAATCATGCCTGGTTACCAATAATTTTATGTAATGTTTAGCCTCATAGCTAGTAAACTTGAATAGTTTCCAACATTCAGCTGCCTTCTCACTCTGTGCAGTGGGATTTTTTTTTTTCTTTAAAAATCTCTTCATCTGGCATAGCACTGAATTCATGTCAGAATTTTTCTTTTCCTTTTTTATCTTTTTATTTTCTTATTTAAATTTGTGAGTTTTAGACAGCAGTACTAGTATTACTGGCTGAGCAAACCAAATAGTTGTTAATGGATGGGCACTTAATGACTACATGTTTAGGGCCAAATCCAGATTCCTTGGAAATCTCTGGAAAATATTGCTTTGGTTTAAGTGGGATTAAGATAAAGTCATTCCTTCCTTTCTTCCTCCTAAAAAATAACCATTCCCTCTGCTAGATATCTAAATCATATTTGTTTGTGCTCCTCCTGCACAGGTGATGGCAGCACAAAGTAATGAATGTTAGAACAGAATATAGTTCTCTTTCTGTAGCAATAGTCACATCATTTACTTTCTGTTGTGATAGAATTTTTCTTGAAATATGTTCTGTTTAAAAGGCACTTATAATTTGAAACATCACTATTTAGGTTTTCAGATAATTATTGTATTTCTGGTTTTAATATAGAACTCAAAGTATCTCTGCTTTGAAACTAAGCATGGTAAAAAATAGGTTATTTATATTGATACATCTTTTTCCAGGTTGTTCAAGGGTTTTTTCCCCCCCCTTTTTAATTTTTTTTTTTCTGTGCTGCAATGAAAGTGATTATATAAACCACACAAAATTTCCTTGTAACAAAGTGTTTACTATATTTCTATATAACTTTATTCTACTCTCAAAAGAAAGACTGAGGTGTGGTAAGTGCTGACTTTTCTATATGCTACCACTGTACTGTTACAAAAATTCATGCAAGGATGCTTTTATTACACGTGCTTAAGTATGCCTAACAAATCTGGGCTAAATTCTGTCACCTTTGTGCTGGGTAAGTAAAACTTTACCAATTCAAATAACTCATTTTGAACAAGTTCCTACTTACCATAGGAATGACAGAATATGGCCCTCAGGATTTATCATTTGTTGTATATTCCCTTCTCATACATATCTATGAGAACTAAATGGACCATGATATGCTTAGAAAAATAACTGGAAATTCAGAATAAAACAAAGAAATGAGCCAACCAACAACAACAGAAAAAAAGAAATTTACAGGAATAAAATCCCTTAGGTATCTGCCCAAGAACTAACACAACACAATAAGGAATTCAGAACATTTATTGCAAGAGCTAAATAACTAAATAATGTTGAACTGGCAAAGCAGTAACAAGGATAACTGGTTAGATATTTATTCTGTCAAAGTCATCAAACACCGCTCACAAACTGACATAAGTACTGCAATAAGCAATGCACCCCTAACTCATTTTTATGCCTTTTATACTGTGAATGAAAAAAGAGTGGGGGGAAAAAAAAAGTGAACTGCTATACACAAAAGAATAAAGAAGAAAAAAAGCTTGTGTTTTTGGTAAGAATAAAATCACTTTCAGATTAGCTAAGTTTGTTACTTTGATATTTCACTGTGGCATAAGAAACTTTTTTGTTTCTCTGTAAGGACTTCTTTTTTCTTTTTTTTTTTTTTTTTTGCATGCGATTTATTTATGTATATCATCTGTCATGCCTTAACAAAAACCATCTAAAATGTTTGGATTTGGATTTGCTTTGCGTGCAACTTAGATCTTATTAACATTAGGAGTCACTCTGCTAGTTTGACTGAGGTGACATGATACTGGTACCTGCCAGGCATTGACCAACTATGATAACAAACAGTTAAACAGCAATAATTAGAGATTTAACCCTTTAGTTCCCCCAACTAGCCTACCAGGAGAATGCTCTGTTACATCATGAAGGCACAACACCTTAAATATTCTGTGGCTATGGTCTAAAAACACTTGTGTTACTACAACGTTAACACAGATGAAGATCAACACAAATGTTGCTGTTTCAGCAATACAAACTGTCTTAGGTATAGACACACACCTGCCCAATTGGAAAAAACGTGATCATTGTATTTTACTCCTGTAGAATTTCCTCTGTATGTTCCAGTTGAGATCAAGGTCAGCTGCTACTCTTTAAATGACAGACTGCAGCTAATTTGATCAAGGACTACAAACAGCTTCCCCTCTCACCCTCCAACATAATTTAAATATTCTTTTGTTTTGCAGTTTCCCTGTTTTATGAAACATAATGGAATTACAAAAAAAAAAAAAAGCTAAATTTTTAAGCCCTTACACAAGTCCTTTCATTTCTTGATTGTAAAAAAAAAAAAAAAAGAAGAAATTCTACCTGAATGTTGACATCATTTGCTAATACACAGAACAAAATGTATTTTCTTTTTTCCTTTCTATGATCAACCTTCCTTCCCACCCCACCACTCCTTTTTTTTCTCTTTTAACACAAGTGTTTTGAGTTCCTTGGAACATTGTGTGTCAGACAGACTACTAACACAGAAACACCATCACTGAAAATAAAAGCAAAACAACAGGAAGCAAATGAAAGGAAGTAAAAAGCAACTGTGAAACACAGAAATATGCTACAGTATCTTTTCAAGTGAAAGTTATAAGTACACAAAAATTGTAAGTAATAATTGTTTCTATTTACAAGTATTTGAACACTGATCAGCTTATAAGTGTCCACTAACATTGTTAATAGCACAATAGGTTTAATGTTTACAGTTTCAGTTGTTTTGTTTGCAATATGATCTCAAGTATAATGGTCCCAGGCATAGATCAATGACAACAAAAGCACAATTTTCTAAATGGATATGCTTTTCAATCATTGCAATCCACTGAACTTTCTTGCTCTCTCACTCTCCAAGTGCATCTTCTGTTCATAGCAGCAGTCCAGGGTCAAAAACCAACCAAACAAAAAATGGATATTTGCAAACTGGAGAGATCTCTGCAGATTTTAATCATGTCCATTTAACAAAAGCACACAACTAGTAGAAACACTC
>NW_009932841.1:34343-49996 GCF_000696875.1 Nestor notabilis
AGGACATCATACCTTCCACACTGCTAACGTAAAGATATGCATATTTCTGCTAGGTAAAGCATAGTTCTAGAGGTCTACCCAGCACATAAAGCTCTGACACACACATAGTATTAGCAAGTCTAAGTAGGGTAAAGTCATTGGTCCAAAGTAACCATTTCTTATAGTTGGTGCTCCTTTGGACTTTCGACAGCTCCTGAGGCCTGTTTATATGACTTCAAGTTGGCCAGAGGAATGTCAGTCATATGGTTGCCAGTGTTGAAATGGCCCTCACTGGAACCATACTGCTTTCGGTCACTGAACTGGTTTCTGTTGCTATCTTCTTTCCAGGTCCTGGTCAATGTGTGTCCATTAACTAGTTTGTCCTTCTTAACCCATTCTTTCTGAGGTGCAAAGGTGGAGAGAGGAGACTTTGGCTGTTGGTATGGGCCCAAGCTGGGAGGCATCCAACAGTTGTCTGAGTGACCCAAAACCAGGCATTCTTGAGTACACATCTCTGTAGCTTCAGCTAATCCTCGTGGCCCAAGAGGCCCATCTGTAGAAAAAAAGAGTAAAAAAAGAAACAGAAAGAAGAAAGAGGGAGGGGAAAAAAAAAGACAAAAAACAAAACAACATACTATTAGATTGTGATATTTGGCATTAACTTTATACATACACCTCAAAAGAAAATCAGCAAAGATTCTGCAACAAAATATTGTGCTGGTAAATCCTAGATACATTTTAATTCTGTTAGAAAGTAGTTGCTTTGTAGGTCATATACAGGCAATATATGTATTGTATTTTGCTCCTGTAGAATTTCCTCTGTATATTACAGCTTAGATCAAGGTCAGCTGCTACTCATTAAATGACAGACTACAGATATTTTGATCAAGGATTACAAACAAACAGCTTTCCCTTTCATCCATCACCATAAATATATACAGGGAGTATATGCCCCATGGATAAATACACCACCAGAAACATATACAGGGAGTATATGCTCTACTAAGTGTCCAAAAGTGTAAATACAGTTCAATTAGCCCTAAGTTACCTGTCTCAGAACCCACTGTGAATAAACTTAACTCTCTCAGTCACACTAAGAAAATAGAGCTAGGTAGGAGAAAATGTCAGAGGAAGTAAACATGCCTTTGCAGATTCTGTGTGAGAATTAATGCTGCTTTTTAAATCTTGCAGTTTGAATGTATTCCCTTCTGTTTTCAACTCACTTGACAGCTGCAGAGCCTTGGTAAACTAACAGCCTACTTTCTAATGTCTGCTAGTTTTACAGACTTGGGTTGATGCATAGTTCTAGACATCTACCCACTGGATAAAACTGATGCATGCTCCCAACAAGCAAGAGAGAAGTTAAACTTTGCTGGATTTAATATGAAACCATGAAACATTTCAAATACTGCAATAGGAAAGAGAACAAAATCTGTAATTCTTCAAGACTATTAAACACATCTGAGATAGCTGCTGTCCAACCATAAAAATCAACAGGTTAATAAATAAAATAAGGCTTACGTAAATCTTGTGCTTGTTAAAGAACTGTTCTCATAATTCTTTGCAACTCAGGAATATGAGACCACAGGAGATAGAAATGAAGTCTGCTGAATTACTATGCATATTAAATATCCACATCATTTTTCACACACTACTGAGGACACATCTGGCCAGCTACAGGCGTCTTGCAATTAAGCAGACAGGTCACCCATGTCTTCAGGAGCACTAAATTCCTCTCAGACTTACTTCATTTTGAAATGGCTTAATTTGCTCATCTGATTAGACCGGATGTATGACGAAGGACAAACAATGAAAAAGGCAGAAAAGTAAATTTTTGTGTTGTTAGATATTTCTCAATATCTGCTATATGCTTTGTCATGATTCTTTACTAACTATTATAATTCTGAGCAAGAATTTTGAGATGCCTTTTCTTGACTTCAGGGTAAAACAGCTGGGTAGTGCTGTAGATATTTGAAGAGTTAAAGAGGTATATTTCCTTGATTAAACATCCCAGTGACAGCAAGGAAATTATAGATTGATTTTTGAGAATGTTAGCAAGTAGACATGAATAGTGAAGTTATGAAGCATTTTAAAAAGCAGTACTAATCAGAACAAAAATGTCAGTGGTATATCAGCAAAAAAAAAAAGTAGATCTTTATAATAATATAATTGAGACTCAAAATTCTAAGTGAGGACACTCTAAGAAAGATTTCTGTGTTATGCCAAAGAATATTTCACTCTCTTGTACTCCATGCATATACAATGAATTGCCCTTAGTAACAGATCTTTTTCTGAATCTGAAATTATCCCAATTAATTTTATGGAATTTGCTTTTCTTTTCTATTTTTTTGTTGTGGGTTTGCATTACTTAGGTTTTTTTTTAACTGGCACATAATAAATTCCACAGATTATCAATGCACTGCTTTCACACACACATATAGAAAATGCAATCAGGTATATTTCTGTATGTTACAACGTAGTTAGCTAATCTTATCTCTGAGTATCTCCTCTTTGAATATCTAGAGAATATACAGTACACTGTTGGTGTGACAGAATATAATAAACCGTAACTAAAGTTACTCCTGCATTCCCTGTATAAGCAAGTGTCCTTTTGCTGACAACTAGAGCATGAACAATGCATAGAATCAGTGCTGCCTTCCATTTAGATCAATACAAGGTGAAATAATTAAGCCAGAACCATTAGGAAAACAAAAGAAAAAACAATTGTAAAGTAGGAGTTTAGCAGAAATTTCAGTGAACCTTGATTTTAAAATGAGAACAGTGATATTTCCCTGGAAGATACATATTCTTTTTTCTATAAAGCCCTTATTTGAATCCTCTAGTATGAAGTAAGAATCAAACTGAGGCAGGTACTTAGTAAAAAAACCCCAATAATAAGGAAGTCCTCATGGTACATTCTTAACATTTCCAAAAGTTAATCTATAAATTAAAAGTTGATTTTTTTTTTTTTTTTACTGGCAACAGAGATTTAATTTTTATTAGTTTTTTAGTTTTTTCCCATTTTCAGAGGAAAATGGGAAGCGGCAGGACTGTTTCCAACCTGCCTGCTGTCAAAGTACAATATTATCTTGCTGACCAAGGAGAAAAGGTATGACAGGGATTAAAACTTTCAAAACATAAAGAAAACCTTTCACCACAGAATGACACATTTCAAGAAATAGAGTGCATGCACCCTGTGCTTCCAATCTACAGTGGAAAAAAAGGTTAACAGGAGAGATTTCAGTACTTTAGTTCTGAAGGGGATGAGTTACTTTTTCTGTTTAGTTAAATAAATTTCAAGAGATAAGACATTAATTTTCATTTAAAATTTAAGTGTGTAATAAGATGGTTTTACTTAGGACTAAATATGCATGTGGCCCTATAAGCTACATGTCAAACTCTTCGGAAGATTTACTTGCTCTGTTTTGTGTTCTGTAGTAACAGTTCTAGGCAGTTAATGCTGTAAAACTCAGAATGGATTTTAAACATCCTTTGCTTTACCCATTTTTAAGTTGATAAACTTCCTGGAGAGCACTGGAATATTTAGATATCTGTTATTGTGAGCAGTAGACAGGAATGGGGTAACAATGCTGAGATGATCATCTGCTTAGGAGGAACTGCTCCTTGGGTTTTTTTGTTTTAACAAAATACCACTGTCCCACTAAGACTTCAAAAATTACTTATTGTGTGCAAGTCCTCCTCCAGTCAACCTTCCTTATGCAAAGATTCCAGCCAAAGGCAAGACCATGGCAATCTCTGTGGCTGGCCAATTACAATTTTTGTATGGCTGTAGGTTACACCAAGTGGCAGTTATAGACAGAGTGAGGCAGAAGGAGAGGACTATAGGAGACCTTTAGCTGTATAACTGTTCAAATAGCTGTGAGGTACAGTGTAAGTCAGTACACACTTCTACATATGCCTATATGCAAAGATCTGTGAATAAGATGCATGTTCAGAATTGAGAATAGGCTGAGACTCCTACTCAAGTGAGCGTGCATATTTTCCAGTGCTCTGACTCATGCTTTCCAATCTGTAAGAAAAGGGACTATTATTTACTTTATTAAAATATTGTGAGGCTTAAGTTTACAAAATATGTTGCAAGACTTCATCTAATGTATAACCAACAATTATTGTTTTAATCACAAGAGAAAAAGAAATCCACAAAGTATTTTTTTTTAGAAATGAAGCTTGTTAAAATATACTTTACTGTTGAGCTACTACAAGGAATGATCGTAGTTACTGACTCAGGAAAAAGACAGCTCCATTCATAATGTACGTGGTGCCTATCACACCTGATCTCCAGTTAAGGCTTTCAGATACAAGCGTAATGTTTTTGTAAATACTATTGCTAATAATGATGGTGATCATCACTTAAGGGAGTCTATAAATGTCCTACTGTAAAACACAGGAAAAGGATGAAAAACAGATTTGGGAAAAAAAGGATCTCACCTACAAAAAACAAACAAACAAAAAAAAGAAACTTGTGTAATTATGTTATGAAGTATAGACAGTTCATTTTTTTTAAGACTTCTTATTTTTTTCAGGTTGCTATTTATTAGCATAAAGTGAAATGATCATGAGCAGTACCGTGGAAGAGAGATCTTCTGGGGTTAGCTTGCACTGAAGAGTTGGCTGCTTTGTACTGAGAAAGTGTAATGTTGCGTTAATGGTAATTATCTCTGTCCTCCACCATGGCTGAAAAATAGTATTCACCCACTTTTCTAAGGTTGTTTCATTACCACATACAATGACACCACTTAAAAACCTGTTCCTGCTGCTTTGATTTTATAATTGCATCAATTTGTTTCCTTTCTCTTCATAAAAATGTCACTGAAATTTCTGTATCAAGTTTTTCCATACTGAAGTACTTTATTGATACGTGTGTTGTTTACTTTTTTTAAAAAAAATATTTGTTCTCTGAACAATCTGTAATCCATGAGGCTGGTTATCAGTCTTGGCTGCTTGAATATATAATGACACAAGTGCTGATAAAACTGTACAAGCCATCTGTCTCTGGAGTTAAATGTTTTGAAAGCAAACACAAAAGTGCATAACAAACACTCCCTTAAATTGTCTTTGTAAATATTTAGATCAGATCTCACCCAGAAATGCTTTTCTGTTGTTATTTTATTCTGTTAATGGCTGTCAAGCAGATGCATGACTTGCCTATTCAAAACCAGACAGGTGTAAGAAGGAAAATAATGTATACCACTCAAGAGTCGGTCATACCCTAATGTAGGAATTTCTGTGTGGTCTTTTATCTCTTTTTATTATACCCAGAAGCTAAACTGCTATTTCATTGATTAACTTACTGTTGCAATTAGCAACAAGCTTCTAGTGTGTTGACCAGCTGCTTTTCAACCTGCTTCTCTAAAACTCTCTTGCTTTATGCCAGAAAATTCATTCTTCAATTCTGAAAGAGTCAAGACCACAGGATAAGTTCCACTCAGTGAGACTTTCTGCTTTAAAAAAAAGAAAAAAAGAATAGGTACTCTTTACCTGAGGGATACTAACATAAAGTATAGTGGATTTGAACGTGGCCACAGTTGTGTTTCAGGCAATCATATTTATTTATAATTTTTCATATTATACCTTAAGAAGAAAAAAGAAAACAACAGCAACATTTTCAGTTCTATTTAACCTCAAATACAGAAAACGTTTTTAAGCTTTCATGGGCTACTTTACTAAATGACTTTTTCTGAGACCACATTGTTTTACAGCCTTCCCCACATATATTGGAACTAAAGTGACATCATTACATTTCACAGGGGTTTTGCAACTGCTGTATATATTAAATATAAAACCTGGGAAATAGTTTATAATTAAAAAGATTCTTTTGACTTTTTTTTTTGCTCTAAATATCAGACAAACAAATGAGACTGTTCTTTATTTCTAGTCTGTAGAAAAAATATAATCCAAGACTACAAAGCCACATACATGCTGTGCTGAATGTGTTTTCTTGGTATTATTAATTAACTTCAAGATTCAGTGACTACTAAAAATATATTTTTAGTGGCTCATTCCATGGTCATTCCACCTGGCACAGTCAGTGCTGATAAAATTACATTCTGTACCCAAATCACCTTGTTCCAAGGTCCCTGGATTCCTACCATTGCTGCTGCCAGTTTTGGTAGATTTACCACCATCACCTTGTAACCTGCTGCTTTTCTCTTCTCTTCCTGGAATTGCATCCTCTCTACTCATGTACAGATCAAGAAACCCCTGCTAGTTCCTGTTCTCTGTCTTGACTCAAGCTTCTTTTTCATCATCACTGAACTAAATAATACCATAAGGTTAGCTTATATCTGCATTGCTTAGCAGAAATAAGCTGCAAGAATCCTTAATAGCACAATAACAAGCAGGACAGGAAGCAGGGGCGTTAAAGTGGGTGCAAGAAACTGCCCAGAATACAGAAATGCAGCAACTAAAGTATTTTCAGAAGACAGGGAAACCTGGAAGAACAAGATTTTCTACACAATTCTGTGAAGTACTTAAGTGATCCAGATGGGTTCCACAGAGATGTAGGTGTTTAAGATCCGAACTATAACTTCAAATTTGACTCCATGGACAGCTACATTTTGAAATGCAACACTACTCAACTACTTGAAATTCTGTTTCTACATAGAACTGCCTGTCTTCTGATGACAGAGATTGCATCGTGTCTAATTCTTTCCAGAGTTAAAAAAAGTAAGTGTTCTCTTCCCTCTATATCTTGAATATCTAAATATGTTTGGCATTTTAAGAGTACAACTAACATATGCCAACAGGTTGTAACTTTGAACAATAGAGCAATGCAGTAGCCTGGGGTTTTTTTCTCCTCCGGTTTATCCCCATAGGCTGATTACAGAGAGAGCACCTGCCTTTTGTTTCAAACATTGTGCAGAGGCCTCTTGTGGTTAGAACATTTCTGGAAGGCTCAGCTCCAGTTCCCTTTTCTTCCTGATAGATTCTGGTCCTTCCCTTCTATAGATGTACAAGAATCAACTTCGATCTTGGTAACAAGTGCTCTTCTGAAAAATGAGAAATTATTCTGAAACCCTGCAAAGGAGAGGAATTCTTACACACCCAAGGAATGCTGAAATTACTAATCTACTATAGAAAAGGTAGCTGTTAACACCATGATCACATAGAAAGTATTCAATATTTCTTGTTTCAAGTTCCTTTCACCTATGGCTGGTTCATTACAAAAGTTACAATGAAAGGGATTGGTACTTAGGTTGTTATATTTAATTTCTTTTTTTCTGGTATCCTTCCTAGAAATCTAATACCATTACCATTTACAAGTTACACCTCCATCAGTAATGGCTTTGTTGTCAATATGTTATTTTTATCTGGCCTAACATTCTGTGCCTACTTCCAGTTACTCTCTCTGCATTGACATACATGTATATAAACCTCTATGCATTTCAATGTGTGCATGTTCAGGAAGTAGTTATGTACCACAAAGTCTTTGAAGCACTGGAAGCCTAGAGAAAGTTTCAGTTCCTTGCATTTTCCAAGGCAAGACCCCTTCCAAGAGATTGACTTCATTTTACATTGCCCTCAAGAATAAATAAAGCCTTCTGTTCTCCTAGACCTGCTTACCTAAACATTCTTTGGAAGGAATTTTGTGGCCTGTTTCTGCAGATAAGAACAAACAGGCTACATTATCTACTCTCTGGCTAGATGCAGAGCAGGTGGCACAAGATTAGTTTGCATGTTGGTTTGCCTAAGCAGATACATATAGAGAATATTAGGAATTTCAGCAGTATTTAGTATTTTAGTGTTGTTAATAGTCCCATGAAGTCTTCCAAACCATCTTGTTTGGAAATAGAAAATTCAGTCTATAGGCAGGCCATATTTACATCTGCTCCTGCCATCTAAACACCCCCCTGAAATGAGTTCAGCTGTATGTTACTACATTTCTGGTTTAGTTCTGTGGCTTTTATAACAGAAATTATTTAATACTGAATTTATTTAGGACTTAACGCTTAATGACATCTCAGAGTACTAAATACATTTTTATAACGTAGTGGCAGTTCTTCTTGGTTGCTTGAAAAGTCACAGGGATTTAACCAGATTCTAGCCCTCAGTTGTCCATAGAAGACAGCAAGCAAGCCATTTTGTGGTCAATACTGAATACACCCTATGTGCCTGCTGAGCTTGTGAGATACTAGGGGTCAAGTTTGTTTAGCACTGTCTAGTCTTTATGGATAGATAGATGAATTGACTAATGTTAGACTTGTGACCATTCTGAAGGAAACTTACACTCTGAAATCACAAGGGAATGGTCCATGCAAATAAGGGTGTAAGAAGATGCCACAGGAGGCTTTCCAAAGCAGTCATGGTCTGAGCTCCCACTGAACAGCCCAAACCTGGATAATTCAGTGCTCTTCACTGGTGATAAAAATCCCGCTCTGCTACCTATTGTGGATTGACGGATTACACATTGCCTGTGTTCAGATCTCTATGCCATTCTTCTCCCCTGCCTCCAACTCCCCCCAAAATTTAACCGGGTGAAACTTTATACCTTGAAGTAAAAAACTGTAGGTTCACTACATAATCTAGTGGTTCTTTCTGGTCTTAAAATTCTATGTATCAGCAAATACTAACATAAAACTGTATTCTGTATAAAGTTTCCCTGACAAATGTAGCAAATTGTAGCATACCCTTTAGAATTATAGAAGGTGTAAAATAATATATGGGATTGTTATTCTGGTTTAATGCACTCTGTCATTAAAAAACCCAAAAAAACCCCAAACCCAAATAAACAAAACCCAAGGAAACAAAAAAACCCCACAATCTCCTGCAATTTGTATTCTCAGCTTAAGTGTCACATTGTAGATGCAGACAGTCACCTTCCAGGGAGAGCAGGAGAAAAGAAATGCAAACAGGATTTGGCAAAAACCTGTTTTGTTAACAAATAAATAAAGATTAAATGTTTTACACATCTCTCATACAGATTTCATTCTTTGGTCACAGATGAAAAGTCAACATTTGCAAATGGAGATAGTCCAAATACAATAATACATGGGCAGCCAGAACAGCAGATTCTCTCCCTGAGAGGATATTGTTATTTAGACAGACTTTATGGCACACAGAGAACAGACAGCATATCTTTATAAATTTGCACCCATCTTAGCATGACATGGAACTCATCCATCTTCTCATCTGTTGAAGCTAGTCCTACGAAGAATGCTATCTCATCTAATGTTATTTTCTCAAAATAAGCATTTTTTTTTCCCTACCATACATTTAATTTTAGCAGGACAATCTAGCAAATCAAAATGCCACAGAGAATTCAAATGAACTTTCTAAATTTGATTGGATCACTTAATGACACCAAAGCACAGGGAGTGTTCAAATACTTGAAATAATATTAATTTTCAGCATTAAACTTTTTTGTTATGTAGCTCTTCATTTTGATGCCTAAAAAAATTGTTTATTCACCACAACATTCCAAAAGGTGATGATGGATGGTGATAATAAAATATTTATAAAGCACCCCATGGTCACAGTCATTTACAATCTTTTTTCTCTGACACCTAAATATTTATGATACTTGATCAAAATATTGTTTTGAATTGGTTTACAGACAACCTGCTGAGACAGCACCACTTTTGACATGGTCACATTTTCTGATCTATTAATATGCTCCAAAGCTGGTGTCAGTTAAAAACAACTTAAGTCTCAATTTGGAAGACTCTGTCAACTGTTCATCGTAAAATTGAATTATGGTGAGTAAATTCTACAAATTGCATGTGAGAAAAAGTAGTATTCAAGGTGGAAAAAAGGTATTATTCAAAATGAGAAAAACTGGCAGAATACTGTGAAACTAAGCTGAACAATACTTATTTCAACAGTGTATAATTTTATAAACTTTTTTTTGCAGCTGATAATGCCTGACTAATAACTCACATAGAGCAGAAAAAATAAAACCAGTCAACATTAATGTAATTTGATTTTTATGCTTTCTAAAAGGATTCTAAATTTAGGAGTTGTTTTTCCTGATCATTTTCAAACTTACAGTGAAAGCCTGACCTTCTGACTTGTGATAAATACAGATAATGCCTTGAAGGTAGGCATGATACCTTGTGATTTTATCAAAGTAAGGACATTAGCTTTCCTAATCCATAACTGAATAAAAGCACAATTAATCATCCTATATATGAACCGTGCTATCTGTACAACTGCATATATAATGTGTTTTATTTGTATAGATATATCACATACACTTTCTAGATTTTTTTACTTTTATACATATTTTATATATATGTTCTATTTAACCATCTAAGTAAGTCCTTTATCTTCATTTAATAATAGAATGCAATTAATAAAGAGATGTACACTGAAGTGAATGGAATCACTCACAAAATGAGCAACTTAATTTCTGTGCTGTGGTTTAAGTTATGAAGAGCACCACAAATGTATTTGAGTTTTAAATTTGGGGAAAACTTCATATTCAAACAGAGATGCATATAATTTTATTTACTGTACTTATCTCCACAATTTCCTCACCTCATCCTTAGGGTTAGCAAAACCCAAATAATCTATTAAATTTTAGTAGTTTTGTTAGTTTATATTAATCTTCTTTGATGAGTCAGTCAGTAATTCACCCCAAAATCTCCAGTTGTCTTGTAAGTAGGCCCCAAACATTGCCAATTTTCCTGTAGTCTTGAAATATCACTAATATTCTGCCATTAGTTTAATATATACTTGGTAGCTCAGAGAAAAAGGATTTCTTTATTTCTATTGGAAGTTGGGGTTTTTTTTTAATATGAGGTATAGTATTCTAATAAAATATAACTTCTTTTTTAAAAGGACTCCATATATTAAGATTGCATAAAACTTTGTTCATTCATGCAAGTTCTAGAAATAGCGATAGGCTGTGTCCAACAGAACTTGATGAAAAAGACTGCAGAACTACAGAGTCTCTAAAACATAACCTTACTGCTCTTATTATCCACCACACAAATGTGTAAAGAAGAAACCAGGATAGGGACCACAGCAAGAGTTATCTTATTTAATCACAAAGAGTAGCATTCTTCATTAAAAATAACTTTGATGGAAAAGGTTATTTTACCATAAGTGTACAATTTACTTCACTGTCTTACTACCTTTCCAGACTTCCAGGAATTTGACCCCAGATTTCAGTATATTATTTCTGCATTCCTGTAAGTTTTGCTTTTTCTCAAATCAAACAAACCACAGATTTTTTGAGGCATTCCTGGCTGGAGTTGTCAGTTTGCTTCTCTCCAAAAGTAACAAGTCTGGGGTTTTATCTCAAAAAAATAATTTCACATTATTAACTCCAGGACCTTTATCAAATTCATATCATAAAAATACCACCAGGAACAATCAGTGTAGCTTCATTTCAAATTCTATCACTTCTATTTTTAAACATTCAGACTTTTTTCCTAAGTACTATTTATTAGCACTTAATTAACCTCTGTACAGCAGAAAGTGCCAAAGTAAACATTTTCCCCATGATTTTTGAATAAATAAAAGAGAAAAAAAATCAATTGTCTAATCAATAAATGAAAAATGGAGGGGGGGGGGAAGGAGACAATATCAAAAAGTTACAAATCTTATACTCCACACAATGGTTCATCTAAAAGCAAAATAAAAATACAGGCATGTATTATGGTGTTTAAAAACACACTGCAAATTAAAAAATACAATTAAGACTGGTTTTGCACAGAAATAGGAAATGCATCCTGTAATGAGGTTAATTACAGCTATCTAATCAAATATTAAATTTAAATTGAAATGCATCTTTTTTTTATGAAGCCCTATTACTATATATGTTTCAGTTCTTCACTTTTGTGTTTTCCTATTTTCCTTAAGTACAATTTAGGACAAAACTGAATCTAGGTTAAACTGAATTTGTTGCAAATTTCTGGCAGATGCCTTATGTTTAAGTGCTGTTATGTAAATAAAAGTCGTTTAACTGTCTTGAAAAGACCTTTTGAAGTACACTTCTCATTGCAGATTTAGGACCTAAACCTGGCAGTCCTTCTCCTACCTTAGGCTACATGAATCTGAATAACTGAAGTACATAACAGAAGAAAGTGCTTAAATGAGGTGCCAGGAAAGGTTGATTATATTGATGATTTTGTCTTCCGTTCTAAACAGAAATGTATGCTTGATAAATTTCACAGGACACATGTCAGAGATGCCATTAAACTAGTCCAAAGATGAAGAACCACTTCCTAATTCTGCTTGTATAATGGCATCTCATTTAGTTCATTTTGTAAAATTCAGCTCAGTGCCAGCTGAGTTGTCAGAACTGTAGGCATATAACACACAGAATACTAGAAAGTGCTTTCCTTCATTATCTCTGAGCTACACCTATGCTACAGTTCCTTTAAAAACTATTTTATTTTACATATTTTTCAGAAGACATATCCATAAGTGTCTTAATGAACTTACATAGTTTAGAGTAAAACTCCCATTAAACTAATGTTCCTGAGTCAAAACACTTAAATTTTATTAAAACATTCTTGAAAATTAAATTATGTTGCATTTAGTCATTACATTCAATATCCTGAAAACTGATACAGGAGCAATGTCTGTACACACTATTTTCTGAATACTTTTGGTTAGTTGCACAGTCCTATTATAATCCTTGGCAAGAGCCATACTTCTGGACTTTCAAATCTTACCTGGAAAACTGAAAAATAAAAAATTTTGTGACTCTAAAGACAAAATCAAACCATATCTCACATGAAAAGTGAATCCACATTTAATGGAGGCTGAAAACTTTGTCTTTTTTTCTATTTAATGAAACATCTCTGCAAACCAAGCCTTCCAGACCTCTTACATTTATTTTTTACTGTGTTATATTTATTCATGCAAGAGAAGCTCTAAAGTAGGCCATTTTAATTTGCATCCAAATCTAAGAACATAGCAAAAAGATTGTCTGAAATTAGTGCTGAAATTACACATATGGTAGCTCTCCATTAACACATTTAGAGGAATATCCTGGATAGCATCTCCAGGTGCCTGAACTTTTTTAGTTAAACAAATAGTAAAAATATTATTTATTTTTAAATGGATCAAAATGGTTTGAGAGAGATACTAAAGGAAGAATTGTTCTAATGAGCACAGATCATGAATGCTTACAAATGTAACAACATCTTTACACTCTCATTTATGATTGTATGCAGCCTGATTTCTCAAGTAATCAAAAAAACACTCATTGAAAGCTTGGGAAATTTTGTTTACATGGAAAGCAATTTTTGGGCAGGACCATACCAAGAAAAACTGTTGTTGTACTTTCCTTAAACCGTTGTTTTCGTATAATACCAAAAGACAAGATTTAAGACTGCTTACCTTCTTAGAAACTTATACTCCTTGCCCAATCATGGAAGAATCTGACAATTCGTATAACATGAGAGTTGTAAATACTTGGCAGTTCACTGGAGTTTCTTTTTGGTTCCAGTTTGAAATGTAAAGGTAAACTGCAATTTCATATGTTTGAATTTACTGGTTTTATTTTCCATCTTGTAATAATAATTAAAAAATAAAAAAAAAAGAAGAAAAAAATCAATGGGCTAATACTCAGTGAGGTATGTCATAGGCATGTCACATTCAAGCTTCTGAAAATAATGGGCAATATAAACAGCTTTGTGCTTACTCAATGTGTTGTAGAACTCAAAAACTATGAAGGAACTCATATTAACAATCTGTATGAAATAATACATATTCCTTCCTGTATAAAAAAATGCTGATTTATGGAAATATGAAAAATCAAATGAAGAATCCCAATTGCCAGTTTTAGTTCACATAACATTTCCACTGCTTCACCTCCCTGACAGGAACTGCAGGGCAGATGTTAATTACCATTTATAGAATGCCTTGTCTAAACACCTAAGAATTATTGTTCTGTTAATGACTTTGTCCCTAGCTTGAGTTCAGTGACTGAGATAAGCTGAAGAAGAAAAGGGATCACTGAAAAGGATCACTGACACTTGGTTAGGACACACTGTCTTTCCCTGCAAAGCCCAGCTAGTAATGCATGGCTTTGAGCCAACGATGTAGCTTTAGAATAAGAACTAGTATAAAACTGCAGTTATGAGGGAATTAACAGTCACATTTAAGAAGATTATTAACCTTGTATCAAGCAAGTTAATTTATTAAATGGTAACTTCAGAGGTAGCAAGTCATTTAGAAACAATGCCAAACACTTAAGAGCACAATGACCTATCTGAAATGCCAGAATACTTTATCTGTAGACAAACAGAAGTATTCCAGGCCAATTAATTCGGTGGGATAACAGAGACAGGCAACCATTTCTCCCCACATTCATTAGACACATACCTCTTCTCCTTTGAAATAGGTTGGAGTTTTGCTACTGCCTTCACTGGGTGTAAAACTGGTCTTTTGTCTCCCTAGAACACCAAATTAATTTTACCAGCAAGCCTGATTTAGGAAGACATGCACTGAAGGAAACAGGTCAATTCCCTTGTGAATTACAAGTCATTCCTTTAGCATTTACCTTCCCTATATACTATACCAATTTTTCCTTTACAATTTCTTCAGCTGAAGACTACTTTTTCCAAGTTGTCTATATATAGTTCTGCTTACTCTATTTTTGACATGTTTTCAACACAGGTCTCATAAGTATTCCTGTGTTTTTTTTTCTCCAGAAAAATATTTCCTTCCATCACCTTTCAGCTGCCTGGATGGTAAGTTCTTCTCTTACACATTTATAACACTGATTTTAGTTACCAGATTTCACTTAACATGAGTGAGGAGCTTATTTTTGTATTCCATTTAGGTATAAAACAAGGTTACTTAACTACAGAATCATAAAGGGAGATTCATTCCACCCTAGAGTTCAGATCTATAGACAGTCATCTGAACTTATTATGCAGACCTTCCATCTAGCATATTTGTAAATTAGAAGATCAAGCTGATGAAGTGCTACAGAGGAGACAAGTATAGGACTGAGATTTAGATTCAGATTCAAAATTCAGCTATCTACAATTTATATATCTACATGGGAATCAGAGACACATGTATTTTCTAATGTCTCATTTTAATTAACAGAGATCCTGTAAATCCTATTGTTCTAGTTAATACAATAGGAGGTAACAGAGAGCTTATGGATCAGGGTCAGAGGAAAAACAGCAACAGGGGACATTACAGTGGGGACCTGTTACAGGCCACCTGACCAGGAGGAATCTGTGGATGAAGCACTCTACAGACAGATAGGAGCAGCCTCATGTTCACAGGCCCTTGTCCTCATGGGGGACTTCAACCATTCTGATATCTGTTGGAGGGACGGGACAGCCCAGCACAAGCAATCCAGGAGGTTCCTCAATTGTGTGGAAGACAACTTCCTCTTGCAAGTAATAGAGGAACCAACAAGGAGAGGTGCCATGCTTGACCTCGTGCTCACCAACAGGGAGGGTCTGGTGGGGAATGTGACGCTCCAGGGCAGCCTTGGCTGTAGCGACCATGAGATGGTCAAGTTTGAGATCCTCAGGACAGTGAGAAGAGCACGCAGCAAGCTCACTGCCCTGGACTTCAAGAGAACAGACTTTGGCCTCTTCAGGAACCTGCTTAGTAAGGCTCCATGGGATATAGTCCTAGAGGGCAGGGGGGCCCAAGACTGCTGGCTCATATTCAAGCATCACCTGCTACAGGCTCAAGAGCGTTTCATCCCGACTAGAAGGAAGTGTGGCAGG
>NW_009932842.1:0-248 GCF_000696875.1 Nestor notabilis
CCCGCGCAGCTGCCCTGCCCCGAGGCACCTGTAACCTGCACATCGCTAAAGCCGCCCCTAAAGGTTGATTCAATCCTGACCTTCCTGAAAATGTAGGAACGAGCCACCGCCGGGATGGGAGTGCTTCAAATACGAGGATATCGGAGCAGGGTCCAGCCCCAGAGAAGCTGTGGCTGCCCCATCCCTGGCAGTGTTCAAGGCCAGGTTGGACACAGGGGCTTGGAGCAACCCGCCCTAGTGGAAGGGGG
>NW_009932843.1:0-4429 GCF_000696875.1 Nestor notabilis
GGGTACGAGTGAGGCTTTCCTGTTCTCCTGATCATTTCCTTCCTTACCTTGGAAACTTGGATTTTCTCCTACCTTTTGTTCCCGGTTTTTCTCTTGTAAAGCTGTCCCTGGATCTATTGGAAACAGCTGCCGGAGCGGGGCTTAGGAGCAAGCGGGGGGCTCCGGCTCTGACTCCTCTTTCACCATGCACGGCCCCCCGGCAGAGCTGGCACCACCTAAACTGCACCCGGCTGTGTGAAACCCTTGGTGAAGGGGAGTGCTCTAGAGAGGAGGTGGGGGACCCACTGCGGTGGTGTTTGGTCCTTATGAACAGAGGGGATGGCAGAGGGAGAGCGGCGCAGCACCCACAGCAACTCATGTGCATCCCAACCAGTGCTGGGGGTCTGCCTACAGGGGCCGAGGAGCGGGCTGTATCCCCATGAGCATTATAGGGCTGCTTTGCCAGCATCCCTCTTGTGGGTCAGGTTATGAAACTCCCACTGAGGCTTCTGCTCAGCCCACGTGTTCCCCCCACCTTATTTCCCAGCTGCTTTTCCCTCCGAGTCCTGACCCTGCAGATTCCCATGGGGAAACCCACCAGGGGCTGTGGGGTGCTTGGTTGGGTGGAATCAGCGTTTTCCTCCAGGCTGGCAGGGAGCAAAAGCAGCTCTTTGCAAGTAAACAAATACCTCGCCTCTGCCTTGGTTTGGGTTTTGTTTTCTTTTCTTCCCTCAAAACTCCTGCTTGTGGCCACAAGTGCCAGGAGCCGAGTTCAAAGCTACAGCTGATACAGGGGGGGATTTCCAAAACACAGCAATGCTGCTTTTGAGTGCTGGTTCCCACACGTGTGGCAGGACCCTGCCACCCCCCCCACACCTCCCTGCTCCCGTCCCCACATCCCATGGCAGTGATACCCCTTCCTTGTGGCTGAGGCAAGAAGGGTGCCTTGGGATATTTGGGTAAGGTTTGTGCACTCCCTCTGGTAAAGCCAGCTTTTCTTTTGTCTCAGGTTTGTGCATTTAAATCACTGAGGTTTTTTGGAGGAGAAATACCCACTCTCCTGCCTGAGTTTAATGCTGCACACACAGAGGTTGTTAATGTAGGAATTAAGCAAAATCTATATATGTGTGTATGTTTTATGCAGTTACATCTATGCAATATGCAGATTATACATATGATACAGATAGAGGTGCGTGTGCCTGTATATTCGGCGTGTGTTTGTGGTGATGGGGCAGAGCAATGCTTCACACCCAGCCATCAGGTGCTGTCCAACCTGCCTCACTCTTCCTCCTCCATGACCATCACCACCACAACCAGTGGCTTTTCCAAGGTGATTTCCAGCTCCGTGTTCCCTGGGCCGGGCAGGAGGCTACGGGGTCCGTGTGTCGGTGTGCGAGGCAGCGCCGCTGCAGCCTGCTGCCTCGAGATAAAGTCCAAAGGAAGACCTCTGGCTGTGTCTTAAGCTAACATTTTCTTTTCAATTTTTTTTCCTCCTTAATGTTTCTGCATCAACCCTTGAACATTTGATCTGGTGCCTCTCCTCCTGGGGTGCGGTGGCTTTCTGTAGTGAAAATGAGCTCTCGCCGCCCCTTCTGCTCGCCTCAGACACAGCTTGGGGTGGGGTTTGTTCCCTGGGTTTGGGCTGGTTTCTTACAACCTCGCCGGGCTGAGTTTGCACCTATAATTGGGGATTTTTTGGCTACAGGGATGCACTGCAGCACCTCTGACTGGCTGGTGAGCACAACCTGCCTGGCATGGCTTAGGTGCTGGCATCCCATGGCATTCCCAGTGGGCACACCAGCCCAGAGCCAGTCCCTCCTACCTGATGCGGGTTTTCTCCTGTGCCCCCTTCCTGCTCCAGCTCCCACCCATGCTTCTGCCCTCATGCCTGGTCCAGCATCAGCGGGTGCCCACCACACAGTTGGCTGGCATTCCCTTCCTTCCAGGCTTACTGTGAGGGTTTCCCAAGCCTTGGCTTTGCTTATTTATTAACTTCTGGCAACCATAACGGGGGGGAAATCCCCCTGCATCACCCCCATGTGAGCCAACAGTGCCTGGCTCTCCCCCCACAGAGCTGCTGCCTTCCCCAAGCAGTGCAAGAGCAGCTCAGCGTCTGGGCAGGGGAGGAGTTGGAGCTTGGTTTGTTGGGTTTGTGTGTTTTGCTTTCTTATTTAAGTGAAAAAGGTGGGGCATGCTGGGGAAGGGGGCAGGGCGCTTCCTCGGAGCTGGTTTGGGGTGGGCAGATAAGGCTGCAGCGTCTCATTTGGCTCCACTCCCCTACCAAAGCCCAGCAGAGCATCCTCCTGCCCTGCCTGACCCTCACTGGGTGCTTATCCCCATTTCTGGGGGGACCCCCACTGAGATAAGGGCAGCCTGTGGGGTTCAGGGGCTGCTTGAGCCTCCACATCCCCCTGCCTGGGAGTGATGCTTGCAGCAAGGAGGATGAGGATGAAGAGGGAGAGGTGCTTCCTTCCCCTCAACTCCTTTCTGCATCACACCCATCCTTCTGCCTCCACCACCCATCTGCCTGGGGGATGGGGAGGTAACGGGGGGGATTGTGGCTGGTGGCAGCATCAGGGTGACTCCATCACAGCTTCAGCCCTTCTTGATCACCCCTGTGTCCCCAGTGGCTCAGGGAGGGTGCCCCTTCTTCCTAAGGAGGAGAACCTGGGTCTGCCTGTTGGTGGTGGACACCTTTTGGCTGGGTCTTCCTTTCACATGGGAGGTAGGTCTGGTTTTGTAAGATCCTGTTGGGGCCTGGTTTGAGGCAGGGGCAGCCATGCTTTGGAATGCTTGGTCTCATCAGCCATGGTTTTGGCCTGGTGTTTGTGCTTGATACGGTACAGCTGGGGATGGGAACACTGGTCCACATTGCACACCAGCATCCCCAGCCCAGCTCAAATGCAGTTTTCCATGGAAAATCCCAAACCAGCTCATTTTGCTTTATCCTGGGCACTGTAGCACCAATAACACCTGGGTGCTTCATGCCTTTACCAGTTGTCTTTGGAGAGAAGGTCCAAGCTGCAGCATCCAGTGCTCATTTCATCATTAAAAGCACATTTACTTGCTTGTCCCGGAGCCCTTCAGGGTGTCATGGCACGTCCTGACAGCTTGTCCGTCCTTACCTGCAGTCATCAAGGAGTTTTCAACATGACTTATATAAAGCCTTTGTACTTGGATTTCTCCACCGTGCTGCACAATGGCTTCTTTGTCGTCTTGCCAGCTAATTAATTTTAACTTTTACCGCTGCTCCAGCACGGTGCACCGTCCGCATGGTCCATTTGGAGCTTCCTCCCCCACCTTAAGTGTTTTCCAACCAGTTGGACTTGTTGCTGTTGAGCATGGGAGAAACCTGCTGGTGCTCATCTGCTAGAGAAGGAGCTGCCCTTGCGCAGGGGCAGGTGAAGAAAAAGCCATTAGGAGGCTCAAGTTGTCTCCAGTGGCTTGTTTCTCCTGGCTGGCAGCTGAAGGTCCCCACAGAGAACATCCTCTGATGAAAATAACAGGCTCTTGCTCCTTGGCTGGTGATTGGCACCGAATGCATCTCGCAGCCGGAGGTGAAAGCTTTGGCTGCATCTTCAAGACAAAACCCCTCATGCTTGGGAATGTCCAAGCACTGGGACATGACGATGGTTATTTCTGGAGGGCCAGGCTTCTGGTTGGTTGTGTGCTGAAGATAGGTGTTTTTATCCCTTGCATCCTGTGAGCAAATACCTGCAGCACCAGCTCTGGGTACCACCGCAGCATCCCCGGTGCAGTGGGGAGCTCCTGTTGGTACCCTGGGATGCTCACAAGGGAGTTGAGCATCTCCCTGGTGCTGCCTGGAGAAGGACCAGGAGGGCTGTGACCCCAGCTGGGTGTCCCCAGCCCAGCGGGGTGGGATGAGCCGGGGTATTGTCTTTCCCTGGTAGGAGGGATGGAGATGCCACATGCATAAACATCAGCTGAATTAGCAGCAGTGGGGTTTGTGTGAGCGGCGCTGCGGCAGAGGGGAGGTCCCCTCCGCTTGGGATGGGGACGGTGGCAGGTCAGGGAATATGGAATTGCTGCCTTTGTGTTTAATCTGGTTATAAGGACGGCTATTAGAGATAATGAATTTTGCCTGTCCCTACCGTTGTAATACAAGAACCCAACTGTCTTTCAGCACCGCGAAGGTCACTCCTCTTTATTTCTGGTTGTAAATTTTGCTGGTTACAGATGTTTGGGGTTGATGGACATGGCTAATTAGTTTTCCCCTGCCAGCCACTTGGCAACACACAGGGGTGCTGGCATGGGGACGAGGTCGGAGGGCAGGACCGGAGCCGGGTGGCAATGCCAGCAGCCCATCTCACCACAGCCTCAGATCAAAGCAGGGCTGGGTTTGCACAGACCCTCGCACCTCTCTTTATGATGATTTTGGAGCATGCTAGTGGGAATAAGGCAGCTTTGGGAGCAAGTTTCCATCTTGCTG
>NW_009932843.1:4465-4681 GCF_000696875.1 Nestor notabilis
AATTGTCGCACTTGCTGTCCATACCCTGACCTGAAGGGTGGAAAAAGGGGCCATCGCTTCAACGTTTGCCATCGAGCATCTTTTACACCAGTGCCAGAGGAGGCTTTTTCTCTCCCGAAGAGATCTTAAGAGGGGAATGACGGTGCGCTGGGTGGCAGAACCAATAGCCCACACCGAATTGCCACCCCAAGGGGGTGCGAGCCCCTCTCCCTGGGG
>NW_009932843.1:4845-5271 GCF_000696875.1 Nestor notabilis
TGTGATGCTAGCCACGGTGGGCAGGAGCTGGCCGCATGCGCTGCCCGTGCTTGGGACGCAGCACGTGCTGCCGTGCCTCCCCCCGCGCGCCTCATTTATGCCGCTCCACATTTTCTCCTCGTTTCCATGCCTTTTTCCCTCCCTCCCCTCCCTCCTTGTTTTCTTTTTGTTTTTCCTTTTTCCTTCCCCTGGTGCTGCCTGTGCATCGCCTCGCTCCTTTATTTTCATGATTCCTTATTGCTCGCAGGCCTCTGTTACCCCAGCTATTTGGAGCTCCCTGCTTGTGTGCGTTCAAAATGGGGCTTTATCCTCCCGGAGGAGGTGACCGTAGTCCCCATCGCTCCACTGGGATGTGATCACTGTGTAGTGAGGAGGCTGTTTCTATCAGCGCGGGGTATAAACCATGCATCTCTGTTGTGGATGGTC
>NW_009932843.1:5386-5616 GCF_000696875.1 Nestor notabilis
GCCCCCCGTGCCCCCCTCCCCGCCGTGGCTGCCGGGCACAGCGCCGGCCATCTGTCCCCTTCCGTGCGGCGCCGGGCTGCCGGCTGCTTGCCGCAGCAGCGGGGCTTGTGTTTAAAAGGGGGGGAGGAAGAGAAAAAGTTCCATTTTCGCTTTGTTTGCCCCCATTCCGTATGCATAAACCTGACTTTTTGTTGCCTTTTCCTTTCCCCCATTCCCTCCCCGCTGCCGTG
>NW_009932843.1:5858-6060 GCF_000696875.1 Nestor notabilis
GCCACCCCCCCTTTGCCTCTGCCAGTCTCTCGTGGGCTGCACCATCGGCGTCACCCTTTTATTTTATATATATTTTTTATGCGTTTCTTCTTCTTTTTTTTTTCCTTATATTTTTCCACCTCTTTTTTGCTCCCGAAAGGGTTAAAAACGATGGGGAAGTTCAGCTAGCACTTGCAAGATATGGTTGCCTTAGCAACAGGCC
>NW_009932843.1:6164-17060 GCF_000696875.1 Nestor notabilis
GGCTCCCCCCCCCCGGCGCTGCCCCCGGCATCCCTCGGCTAAGCCCCGGGGGGGCCGGTGCCACCGTCCCTTCACTGGTTCCCTCCCTGATCCCCTCATTGGGTGCTGGTGGGTCCTGGGAGATGGTGGTTGGGAATGGGGAGCAGGCTTCCCATAGCCTAAGTGGTGGTTATTCAAATTTGGGGTGGCAAAGATACTTCCCTGCCTTGTTTTCCCTCCTTCCCAAGGATTTGCTGTGGTAGCCTGGTAAAATAATCCATGTGGCACCCGGGAGCTAGAGCCCTCCCTGATCCCCTCATTGGGTGCTGGTGGGTCCTGGGAGATGGTGGTTGGGAATGGGGAGCAGGCTTCCCATAGCCTAAGTGGTGGTTATTCAAATTTGGGGTGGCAAAGATACTTCCCTGCCTTGTTTTCCCTCCTTCCCAAGGATTTGCTGTGGTAGCCTGGTAAAATAATCCATGTGGCACCCGGGAGCTAGAGGTGCTCTTGTTGGCGCTTCCAAACCCCTCATTTTGGGGTTTGTGTGGCTCTTCCAAGGCAAAGCCCAGGAGTGGGACTCTCAAGCAACAAACTGATGTGGCACAAACAAGGCAGCAGTGGTTGGCAAAGCTGGTGGAGATAAGGGGCAGGGGTCCAGCCAGTGTTTTGGGGAAGGAGGGCAGCATGATTCCAGCTGCTTTAGGCTGCTCTGAGCTCACGAAGCCAAGCGAGCACAACCACCGCGTGCCCACGTATGGATGGACCAAGGCTTGGATGTTTCAGTGCTGCAGCCATGGCCCTCATCTCTTGTTTTTCTGTTGTAAACATCCTCAAGTTGGCGTTTCCCAGCACGCTCCCTTTTCCTTTGCTATCATGACCAAGCATCAGTGAGCACCCACCAGTCCTTGCCAGCGGTGGGGCCATCTGAATTAAGAAACCACGTCAGAAACCCTCCCTGCCAAGTACTTGACCTCACCGAATCTCTGTGTGCCATCAGACGGGCGCTCAAACTCTTCTGCCTGTGCAGTCCCACGTGGGATTCGGATGGGCATTTATCACACCCGACAGGACCTACTGTAACCTGGTCCAAACCATCACTGAGCTCTTTGCTGGGATGGCCAAGCCTCTCTCTGTGCCCAAAACTAGGATGTTTTCCTCCTCCCTGTGCGATGCTGAGTGGTTTGGGCATGTGGCATCCAGCCGTGGTGGCTGGGCAAGGAGACCCCCAGGGACGGGAGGTGACCAAGGAGCCATGGCCAATCTCCCTGCGGGTACCAACAGCATAAAAGGGCCGGGATAGTGCCGGGAACATCCCATTCCCGCAGATCCCAGTGGTGCAGACCTCTTTTGTTTCCCCCCCCCGCTCCTGCTATTGCACGGTGGCAGCTGCCTGTGGACGCCGGGGAGAGCTGCCTTTGTTTATCCGCCTCTCCGGCAGAGCCAGCGCGGGGATGCTCTTGGATCGAGGTGCCGATCTGTCATCTCCCAGGTTTTATGCATCCCCAGACAAGAAATCAGCGGTGCAAAGCGCAGACTTTTTGTTACTTATCGCCGAGCTCTGTGCAGTGCGTGGCTGCTGAAAGCAATCTGGTGTCTGCGATGCCCAGATTTATGGTTTCCCAGCCTCACTCTAGGTGTTGGCTTCCACCGGGAAGCAAAAAACCTGGATTGAGCCATCGGGGTGGGATGAGAGCGCCGTGGCATGCTGTGGCATCACACCCAGGCGGGTCTGGTCTCCACACTGGTGAATGCCCACAGAGCCAGTCGTCGCTCCGAGTGGGACAGCATCTCCCTCGCTCCATCTTAGCTGGTGGAGACAGGAGGAGCGATGTCCTAGGAGAGCTGAAACATGGCTTGGCTTTCCCTTTGGGTCTCCTCCGCTCAGGGCATGCTTCTCCAAACTCTCTGCTTGCCCTTCTGGGGTGGCAGAGGCAGAAGCCACCCGTCAGCGAGCAGTGGATGAGCCATGAAAAGAGAACAAATCCAGGCGAGCCAGCAGAATCCCTAGAAAGCCTTTTTTTGATCGCTTCATCCCTTTTTTCCCCCCCATCTCTGCTTTGTGAGGCTTTCCAGGATTTGCCCCTGTTGACGGGGATTTCAGGCGGTCAGCCTGTTCCTCAGGCACAGACACACTGCCCGTCGGCCGGCACGCACCGTCCTTCCGCAGAACACGGGGCTCCTGGGTATCAGGATTGTACATGGGGTTTTTTTCTGAAGAAAATCAAAATTCCAAGGGAAAATAGGGAAAAAAAAGCCGTCTCCCCCCCCGCCTCCGCCCTGCTGAGAAGCTGCTCTGCGATGGCGGCTGGAAAGCGGAGCCGAAAGTGTTGCGCGTGCCATCTGCTCCGCTTGGATCGCGGGAGCGGATGGAGCCGGCACAGCCTCGCAGGGAAGGGGGGGGACACAAGGCTTGCTGGGGTAAAGATGGGGTCTCCCCACTCTGTTATTCCCCCCAGCTGCGGGCTTGGTGGTCCTCTTATGTAGGATCCAGTCCTTGAGCCCCAGTCAGAGGTGTCCCATGGACGCCTGGGAGGAAGAGGTCTGCAGGTCATTCCCAGGATGGAGATGGTCGTGGGATGGGATGAGTCGTATGGAAGGGGATGGGCAGGTTTTGTGGTGGTTATTTAGGTATTTGCAGCTTTGTTCGCTGCCTGGGTTGTAAGCATGTGCTGGCAAGTGGGTGCTCTGCAGCGTAGGGTGCATCTCAGGAGGACCCCAGGTAATCGCTGTCACAAGAGCAGCTCAGCAGGACACATCTGGTCCTTCCAAAGCAGATACCAAAGGAAAACTTTCTCCCCAGTGAGGAATAATTTGAGGCTATCTCTAGAAGGAAAGAAAAGTGTTAATCTGGGATTGCTGTGGGAGCATCTCTGGCTTCCCACACAGGTTCCTCCATGGCCGGTCTTCTGCTGACTCTTTGTTTGGGGCCACCAGAGCAGCTGGGTTTCTCTCTGCTTTATTTGCCTTTTACAAAACTGGTGTGTTTTTGAGGCCTCCCAATGGGTCAAGCCAGCAGATGCAGATGTGGGATGCAGAGGGAGCCTGGGCTTTCTTCCTCTGAAGGCAGCAGTGGTTGCTGCCTGTCCCAAACAGGGCTGTCTGCCTGCCTGGTGGGGCTCACGCTGGGTTGTAGGTGGTTGGGTTGTTCTTTATGGGATTGTCAAGAGATGAACACCCCCAAAATTTCTTTACTATGGGGGTGCTGAGGCGCTGGCACAGGGTGCCCAGAGAAGCTGTGGCTGCCCCATCCCTGGCAGTGTTCAAGGCCAGGTTGGACACAGGGGCTTGGAGCAGCCTGCTCTAGTGCCTGGTGGGGCTCACGCTGGGTTGTAGGTGGTTGGGTTGTTCTTTATGGGATTGTCAAGAGATGAACACCCCCAAAATTTCTTTACTATGGGGGTGCTGAGGCGCTGGCACAGGGTGCCCAGAGAAGCTGTGGCTGCCCCATCCCTGGCAGTGTTCAAGGCCAGGTTGGACACAGGGGCTTGGAGCAGCCTGCTCTAGTGGAAGGTGTCCCTGCCCGTGGCAGGGGTTGGAACTGGATGAGCTTTAAGGTCCCTTCCAACCCAAACCGTTCTATGATTGTATGAAAATGTGAGAAACCCAACCTGGGAGGTCAGTTTTGAGTGCAAGCGCCACAGTTGTACAGCCTTGAGTTCCCTTCTGGCTTCTCTCCACCACCAGTGTGTTTGGTGGATGGATATAATATGTTCTTTTACATTAGGGAAGGTGTGCAGAGGTAGGAGACTCTGAGTGGGAGCCTGGTGCTTCCCCCTTCTTCCCATGCAAAACACTGTCGCTCCTCTTCGCCTGTGGGAGAGGAGGAGGGTGGGGGTATGTTGAGCCAAGGGAGAAGGAAAAACACACTCCAGGCAAAACCAGAGGGGAACGGGAAGCTGGGGGAGGGCTGAACCGGCTCAGGAAGGTGTCTGAGCAAGAGGCTGCAGAAGCCTTTAGGTCTTGTTGGGCTTCAGGACAGAGTGGAAGGAACGCAACTCAGTGTTTTCCCCTGCGCGTTCCCAGCTGGTATGTGTGGTCAGACCTTCATGGGGCTCCTGGGGTTAGCACAGGCTGCAGTGAAACCTCTTCAGAGCCCAGCACTGCATTGGGGAACCCGTTTGGAGCCCCAGCTCAAACCATGGAGGTTACATTCAGAAGACACATCCTCCTCACCAAACCCCAGCATGCTGGCTCTCAAGGGGTGCCCACTGCCATTAGCCATCCCACCTCGCTGGGTGCTAATTGCATGTGGTGGGTTCACCCTGCCTGGACACCAGGTGCCCACCAAAGCTGCCCTATTTGTCCGTCCTCAGCTGGACAGGGGAGAGAACATACAATGAAAGGCTTGTGGGTTGAGATGAGGACAGGGAGGTCATTCACCGTTACCATCATGGGCAAAGCAGACTCGACTTGGGGAGAGATTAATTTAAATTACTACCACTCAAATCAGAGTAGGATAATGAGAAATAAAACCAAATCCTCAAACCACCCTCCCCCCCACCCCTCCCATCTTCCCAGACTTTACTCCTGAATTCTCTACCTCCTTCCCTTCATCACGGGGACAGTGAATGAGGGTTGTGGTCAGTTCTTCGCACTTTGTCTCTGCCGCTCCTTCCTCCTCAGAGGAGGACTCCTCACACTCTTCCCCCGCTCTAACCTGAGTCCTTCCCACAGGCTGCAGCTCTTCACGAACTGCTCCAGCGTGGGTCTCTTCCATGGTGCTCAGCCTTCAGGAACAGGCTGCTCCAGCGTGGGTTCCCCGTGGGGTCACAGCAAACCTGCTCCACCATGGGCTTCCCACGGGGTCACAGCCTCCTTTAGCATCCCCCTGCTGACATGGGGTCCTCCCCAGGATGCAGGTAGATACCTGCTCCACCATGGACCTCCATGGGCTGTGGGGGCACAGCCTGTCTCACCATGGGCTGCACCATGGGCTCCAGGAGAATCTCTGCTCCAGTGCCTGGAACAGCTTCTCCTCTCCTTCCTCACTGACCTGGGTGTCTGCAGAGCTGCTGCTCTCACATATTCTCACTACTCTCTCCCGCTGTCCTCTCCTTCTCCACTGACCTTGGTGCCTGCAGGGTTGTTTCTCTCCCATGTTCTCACTCCTCTCTCCACCTGAAATTGCTGTTGTGCAGCAACTTTTCCCCTCCTTAAATACCTCATCCCAGAGGTGCTGCCAGCATCACTGATGGGCTCAGCATTGGCAGATCCATCTCAGAGCCGGCTGGCATTGACTCTATCAGACCCAGGAGAATCTTCTAGCAGCTTCTCACCCCTGTACCCCCCCATTACCAAAACCTCACCACACAAACCCATTGCAGGCAGCTCAGGGCGCTTCAGTGGCTACCCCTGAGCCCAGCGCTCCGAAATCCAGTAATTGGGCTGGAACAATTATTTTTGGCTTTTGCAGAGGGAAAGGCTATAAATAATCACCCCGCGCGCTTGTGCGGTGACTTTGCAGCCTCCATGGGGGGGGGTGCATTGGGTTTTTCTTTCCCTTTCCCTGCCGTCCGGCTGCCTTTTGCTTGGTGTCTGAGAGTGGGAGACTTTATCTGCAGAAAATGCAGTTTGAGTTGATTAAAGGCACTCCTGCTATTGGGCAAACTTTGTGCTGGAACGGTTATGCTCTCTGAGAAGCTGCCCCGGGGACCTACAGGGCTGCAGCCTGGCCCTGGGGCTGCCCTGGTGGGGATGGGGAGGAGGAGAAGGGCTACTCAGGCTCAAGGAAGGAAAACAAAGGTGAAAACAAAGGGCACCAGTCTCGGTGGAATCGGCCCGAGGACTTGCTGGGAAGAGCTGTGGTGGCAGCAGGGTGGGCATGCTTCTGTGTTTGCAGCTCTCCCATGGCAGCAGCTCACACAGCTTTTGGGCTAAGGGCTTTGGGTCTTAATTGAGGGTTTCAGACAAGGACTGATACAGAGGTGAAAGCCTCTGCATCATAGCACCCATCCCTTAAGCTCACCCATTCAGTGGCCTTGGGAGCCACAACAGCCTTAGCAGAACCAAACAACACCTAGCACACCTTCTTCTGTAAGCCCTCCATCTCATCTAAAATAAATCTGCATCTAAATTGACAGGCTGGTTGTAGTGTCTTCTGGCTGTATAGCTCTTGAAGGCCAAAGCTTCCCTTGCAGGACATTGTCCTCACTCTTGCATGGTGGCATAGAGTGGTCCCAGGGTGGAGGTGGAAGAGACATGGTGTGACTGCACACAGGGAAAGGGAAAATGGGGTTTTCCCTTTTCTTTAACATATTATTGGAAGGATTGAGTTAGGCTGGTGGATGAGGATGGCCAGCACTGGAGGACAGCAAGCCGGGCTTCCCTCTGGAACTGCTGCTCTGTGCTGTGCTGCTTGTGCCCCAGGGGCCATGCAATGCTCTGGGTATGCAGGAGTGCATCCTGCATCTCTGTCCTTACTTACCAGCAACTAAAACATATCCCCATCATATGTATGGGCTGCCAAAGACAAGAGCCATAAGGCACTGATGTCCTGGAGCATGTCACTTTGGCTGGTGCACCCCTTGGTACCTGGGTTTGGGGCTCATTGTTGGGGTTGGAGCTGGTGCTGGCACGAGGAGCTGTAAGAACAAGGGTATCGGGAGAGGCTGCGTTGAGTAGAGCATCTCTTGAGCAGTCTCACTGTGGCAGCTTTCCTTCATCATCCATTATTTATTTGATCCTCTGCAAAACAAACTTGCTCCTCGGCACTGATTCTGATGACGATGCTCATTTTACAAAAGAGGTAAAAGGAACTTGTTTTGTTTCTAGTCTAAAAGACTTCAAGGTGCGTTTCCCTGCCACCTTCTGCAGCCGTTTCAACGTCAGTGAGATAAATCTGCGGGGGTTTAGGGTGGTGATGGAAATTTTGGAGTCTCAAATACTGAACTGTTGAGTGATGCTCCTCCTTGTTGATCCCCATCTTCCTGGATTCCACCAGGGTGTTTGCTGTGGCTGGACCAGGGTGGACCAAGATGCTGGTCTTGCCTCATAGCTCACAGCTGAAGGTTTCTCGAGGGGATAGCTGTTTGTGCAAGGAAAAGGGACTTTACTGGGTGCACTTCCTCCCCATTCATGCTGTTGGAGGGCACTTCTGCTTTATGGGCGCATGAATAACTGCATGCTTGAGTTTGGGGGCCGCGGGGTGGTTTTCACAGGGTTATTGAGGATGTCCTCACTGGTGGCTGAGCCAGCTCCACTTTGCTTGCCCCAGATAAGCTGGAGCTGGAGTCATGGGCTGAACACCAGGCTGGGAAGTTTGGAGGGAGGGAGGGAGGAGACGGCGCGTCGGAGCCGCGTTCGTCAGGATGGAAATAACTGTCAGCCCCATTCAATCTGTCGCCTTGTTCCCGGGGGACAATTGCAAAACAGGATTACTGGTACTTAAAAATTCATAGAAAACGTTTCTTATCACAACGTCATAATTGTTATGACTCAGAAGAGTAGAATTGCCATTTTCCTGTGCCTCTTCCCTTCCCCCCCCCCCCCTCTCTTCTTCACCTCTTTTCTTTTTTGGCCTTTGTAAAAAAAAAAACCCCAACCAAACCAAACCAAACCAAACCAGGGTGATGCTTTATTTTATGCTAACTGCTGCATTTGACTTGAAAATGATGTCCCACTGGGTCTCGTGGTCAGCGTATTACAGCGTGATGGATGGCTGTCAGAGCGGCAGTGGCTGGCAGATTGCGATGGGTGGAGGAGAACAGATGCCCGGTGACTTCAGGGGCTTTAGTGGAGCCCGGGACTGAAGACTGGAAAACAGAAGCAGATGGGAGAGCTCTGCTTGGGATAACTATTCTTCTCCGGCCACGTGTTGGGGAGGGAAGCTCGTCGGGCAGCCGTGTCCCTTCTGCTGTTCCTCAGCAGTGAGCTGGGCTGTGTGGTGAAGCCATGGATGAGCTCCACTTGACCCAAGGCCCAGGCCTACGTGCAACCCATCACTTCAGGTCTCTGAAGGGCAACCCTTTACCCCCCTGAAAGAACAGCTTGTCTTTATGGAGTTTGTGCTCCGTTTGATGGTTCCTGTTAACCCTTGGCCCTACTGATGGATCCGAGGCAAGACCTATGCAGGCTCCAGGGTTACCCTTCTGGAGGGTGACCCACAGTGTGTTTTGTGCTCTGCACTGTGTTTGTCTTTGGAGTTGTGCAGGACCATGTGGATTCGAGCCAAGGAAGCAGAAGGAGAAGAGTGAGCCTTTCCCCCAGGAGCCTGCTTTGAATAAAGCCCTTAGCAGGAGCCATTTGCTCCCTGTCCCATCTCTCCTGAAAACTTTCCTTCACTTTCTACCACTGTAAAGGGCTTAGGAAAGACCCGGCCGTACCGTGTTTCTGCGCTCACATCCCTATTTCCTCATCTTTCATCCCTTCACTCTTCTCCAACCCTCTCTGGTCCATCCGAACCTGGGCAGGTAGCTGCTGTCTCTTCCCAGCTGGTGGTTCCTGGGGATTGCAGGGTTAATGGTGAAATGAAATTTCACTGCTGTTTTTAAATTAATTGAATCATCAGTGTGGGTAACGGGAAACAGTGGTATCATAATGTATTTGATATGGGTCTTTAAGTCAGCGTTCGCTGCAAAATCTAGAGCTCTAGATCTTGGTGGAAGCGATGGCTAACTGATATATTGCAGTTACAGCCACAGTACAAAGGCTCCTGCTACGTCTTAAAATGTTCAGGTCATAAAGTTGAGTTGGTTTATGATATGGCCATTTTCCCTGCGTGCTTCCCACAGCGCTCCTAGATCATGCTTGGAAAAGCCCTGCGGTTGGCAGGAGCCAGTGGTGCTCCCGGCTTGTCCCTCTGGGGAGGCACCAAACGTGTGTGAAGGTGCCCTTTTGGGTGGCAGAGCTGCATTGGGGTTTTGCTCTCAGGACTTCCTGAGGCTTTTTCTGCTGGAAGAAGCAGCCACGGGGGAAAACATCCCTTTTCCCCGAAGAAACAGTGGAAAGACTTACTGATACGCAGCATCGTCTGTGCTTTCCATACTCTGTGGCCCTGAGGTGGCTTCAGAACCTGCCTTGGAGAGAAAAAGCTACCCAGGCCAAGGGCCACCATCCCCATATGACATCCTCACCATGCTGGGGACAGAGCTCCCATGCAGGCTGTCAAATGGGCTCCTCTTCTCTTGTCCTTTGCCTGGTCCAGCGTGGTGGGACTGCATCACGGCATGGTGCCGCATGGTGGATGATGGCATGCGGATGGGTTCCCCCTTCACCAGCACTAATGGAGGGCTGGTGTTAATTAGAAAGTAAACTTTCAGTGTATGTATTGTGGAGCTGCCTGCAGGTTTCCACCCATGTGTGGTTCCTGCATCCTACCCCAGCAGCCTGGGACTCCCTCTTGTCAGCTCCTTGCTCTGGAGATCACAGTTGTGTAGATGACCGCCGAGTGCACCACGGCAGCATAGGGCCGCGTTGTCAGCACTGCCTGTGATGGCCAAAATCTCAAGGCTACTTAACCAGCTGAAACCTTTCAGAAGCTGCCTTGACATGAATATTGATCTTCACCTTTAACTCTGCTTTGCCTGGTTGATGTCGCCCAGGCTGGTGTTGTGAAGCAGGAGCATGCTGCAGGACCACGGCTGGCTTTGGGAGCAAAGACGGGTGTCCCCCCAAACCCCCTCGGTGCTGAGGAGCTTGTTCTAATGCATTAGTTTAGATATTGTGTTAAGACTTGCTTATTATTTCTGCTAGTTATGTCTCTAATGAGGTGAGACGTGCCATATGTTGTCCATAGGGAGGGAGCGCTGCAGGTGGGACAGGGGCCGGCACAGTGGGTAGATGCTACGTGGAAGAGCTTCAGACTGCTCTTCCATCTCTGTGAGCCAAAATGCCAGCTTATCCGGCCATGCTGCAGGCATTGGTGCCCATGTCAGGCCACAAAGCTACCTGCCAGCAGCACCTTCTTGCTCTTCATCCACTCTCCTCTTCTCCAGCTCCCAGCAGTTTTTTCCTACCGTTCTTCCTTCCCTTCTCTTACCCCAACAGGTAAGAAGAGAATGATTTTGGGACCAGGAGCTGTGCTGCTCCTGTGTCTCCTCACAGGAGAAGCATCTCGGACGCCTGAGCAGCCCAGGCTGGCTGCTCGGAGCAGGAGTTTGAAACTAAACTGTATCCCAGTGAAGAAATATTTATTGGCGAGTCCTGAACTTAATTTGAGCAGGGCTCTGCTGTTTAAACAATTGCTGGAGCCAGAAGCCAGAAGCCCTTAATTATGGCTAATTATTTTCTGCGGTGAATCTATATGCAAGCTCATCAGCATGAGGTCTCCTCTGAAATGCACCAGTTGCGTGTTCAGGCATCATCCAGCCTGAATGTCCCTAATAAAATCAGAGGCAGAAGTGTTGCTGCTGGCCCGGCTGCCTGACCAGGCAGGAGCCTGCCTGCCTGCCTGCAGTGCCTTTAGAATCAGGGGGTCAGGAGCCTGGAGACTCCCTGGGCAGGCAGCTGGGGACCTGAGGACAAGCAAGAGCAAGACAGGAGCTGTTTGGGACTTGGACTTTAAACCCTGCGGCGTTTCGGGTTTGTTTAAAAAGCAGCTAGGTAAATATTTGTGAAGCGGTTGGGATCCGGCTGTGGGGTCAGGCGGCGCGGTGCGGCCGTGCCGGCTGCTCTCTGGCCTCCCGGGGTCCCCATCCTTCCCATGGCAGGAGGCACGTCCATCCTCAGCCCTGCCCAGGAGATGGCAGGGGCAATGCAGGGCGCTTGGCGTCATCACACAGGGTTAGGGTTTGGGGTGAAAATGGATGCAAAGAGTTCTGTGTCTTGGGAGCTACCAGTGTGATGCCTCGGGGGGATGTATTTAGGACAATACTCCCAGGGAGGCTGCACTGTGCATCCCAGGGATGTCCCTTCCGTGCCTCCCCCGGGGCACTTTTTGGGGTTGGTGGTGGCTTTGTCTGCTGAAACTGGCGCTCATGT
>NW_009932843.1:17284-23072 GCF_000696875.1 Nestor notabilis
GCGGCCCCTGCCTCTTCCTTGTGGCACAGATGGTTTTAACACTTTCCTGGGCCTTTTTTCTTCTATAATTAACTCTTGTTTGCAAGTGGGAAGACACTTCTTTCCTTTTGGCAGAGCCATCACACTCTCCTCAGCGGTGTGCTTTTTTAAAGCCATCGCGTATCTATCCCCCAACCGCAGTCTGTTGTTTTTACTAGGCTCTTTTATGGCTCTGGGCTGCCCCCCTTCTTCTTTCCCCCCTTGCTCTTGCCCGGAGGTAAAATCCGCAGGGATTGCAGGCAGAGGAGGCCCCAGCTCCGGGAGGGGAGTTAACGAATCCGGCCAAGACGATACAAAAGCCAAAGCCGGTGCCCGGGGAGGGGGGAAGATGGAGGGGGCCCTTCCCTGCACCAGGAGCCTTTGAAAACAACCCCCCTCCCAGCTTTGTGCGGCTTAGCAGGGTGCTGCCTACACAAAGGCCCCTCGTCCCTAATGTCGCTTCCATGCCATGGTCGGGAAGAGTTTTCCCAGGAGAAGCTGGGTCTGCCCGTGGCTCCCTGCGCGGCTTGGGGGTGTTTTGCTCCCAGGGAGCAGCAGGCATCGGATCCGGGAGGTTGTGGGATGCTCAGCTTTGGGGAATGGGGAGGGTTTGCTGCAGGGATGAGCCCCCATAGGCATGTCACCATGGAGGGGAGGGTGCTGTCAGGGCCACGCACTGATACAGACCCACCGGTGATGTGCCTGGGCTTGTATCGGGGTGTTGTGAGAGGGGAACGGAGGAGCCGCTCATATATGTCAAATGTTGGGTGTAAAAGAAGAAAGAGGAAAAGCCCGTTAGGAAGTTTCCATCAGCAGCTCACAGCCATGACCACCGTGCCCATCCCCTCCCTCTGCTCATCGTCCCTGCGCATCCCTCACATTCTGCTCACCCGCTCTGTAACCAGCGCTGCCGGTCCAAACAAGACCTTGCAGTGATGCTCGGTGCTCTCACATCGCTCCCTCCCCCCTCTGCTCTCTGAAACCCTGGGGCTAATTCTCCTTTTTTTCCTCCTTGCTCTCAAGACTCTAAGTTTTCCTGCCTGACGTACTAGTTTATTGCTGGGTCAGGGGGTGGGGGTTTGCATGCTGGTTTTATAGGGTCCCTCCAGAGCTGGCTTCAAAAAGCTCCCAGTTCATAAATGGGGGGTTTTGTATTAACCGCCTGATTTTAACAGGAAGAGGTGCTGTTAGAAGTGAAATAATTCATGTGTTGTAAGCTTTAAGGGTAACATAGCTCTGACTTTCATCCAGCCAAACCGCAATGTGAACATACAGCAGAAAAAGAGTGACTGAATTAATAAAACCCCCCACATTTTAATCGGAAATCCACCCCTGATGTGCACTTTGTCAGTTATACAACTCCAAAGGGACTTTTCCACAGGGAAGCCCCGCAGCTCGGCTCTGCCCAGGCTGCTGCAGCAATGTGGAGAGCTGGCACTGAGGTAAATAAAATGTGGGGCCACTTTGGAGTGGTGTTTCCTGTCCCAGGTAGGGGTAGGTGAGGAAAAGCAGGGTTGGAGGCGAGGTGATACGGTGAATTCCCTCCCATCCCATGGATACGCACCTCTTCTCCTCCAGAACATGCTGAAATGGTTAAAATGCTCTGGAAATGAAACTCTTCCCATTCACCCTCCTCCTCCCAAAAAATTCCAGCCTACCAGGGAGGATCCTCTCCCCCTCCAAGCTAGCTTAGCCCCTGGCTTTTTTTGTCTGTGGAGAAAGCCACCAGTTCTTGGGAATAGCGCTGAATTACATGCTGGCTTACGTCAGATTTACTCCTCCTGTCCTTTGCTCTAGCTGCTCTATTAATTTTCAAATGCCTCGAGCAATTACCAGACCTGGGAAACAGTATTTTGGGGGGGCAGCACCCACAAATAACTGCAGTAAACCCTGATGTTAAAAAAGGGAGGAGGGAGCGGACGTGGGGGCTGCGCTCACCTGGGTTTAAAGAGTATTTTAGTGTGGCTTTTCATAACAAGCAGCATGCGTGCAGCAGTTGGGAGCATCTCCGGGGGGGCTGAGGAGGGACTTTTGCCCTTTTCCCACCCATTCACCACTTTTGATGTCCAAAGTGCTGCTCCCAAACGGATATGGGGTGCAGAGGGGTGGTGACGGGTGCTTCCCAGGGGCAGGTTTGGGATATGAGGGCTCCATATGGCTGGAAGGGATTAGCCTGGAGGATTATATGAGCGGAGAGGAGGGGAAAGTTGCTGCAATCTGCACCTCCCCAAAACCCTCATCTCTGACCCCTGGCAGATGTGCAGGGATGATTTCTGGGGACAGTCATCACCGCTTCGGCACCCCTGGAGCCATGTCCTGGTCTCCGTGCTGCTGGGTCAGAGCGATGGTGGGATCCTGTGCCGGCTGGTGATGAGGAAAGCTGGGATTTTCCTCCTGCTGCCGCCTCGCACCCACGTGTTGCATCTTCCATGAGCTTGACGCGTGTCCAACCTGAGCTGTTTGCTCAAGCTTTAAGCTTGCCCAGAGAGAGCGTCAGTGTGCTCGGTGCTGCGCCACGCTGCTCGGACAAACCTGCTCCCCAGGGACGTGATACTCGGGATGTTGCACACGTTGTGACCTTATCCAGGGCTCAGGGATGGCTGGCACTGCTGCTGTGGGATGCAGGGGTGCAGGATGCTCTGCAGCTTCAGATCTAGGCAATAAAACACTATGGATGCAGGATGCACTGCAGTTCCCTCATCCTGGAACAAAACACTGCATGGATGCTGGGATGCAGGATGCTTTGCAGCTCCTTAGGCAGCATTTTTGTGTAATTGCATGGAGGGCAGAATATTTTTACCAGCTTTAAAACATCACACTGGAAATCGTAGGAATGATGCTGAGGCACGATAGCTTTTCTCTATGCACATCAGTGAGGCATCACTAAGTCACAAAACCCATCTTACTTGGGAATGGGGTTTGCCAAAGGCTTTCCTTATGGCATGCCAGTGTTGCTGTCCCAGCAGAGGCTCATCAAGGGCTGGGTTGGCTCTTGGAGCACAACTGCAGCCTCACAAAGGACTTCCAAGCCCATATTTGCTTCTTGGGAAGCATCAAGGGTGCAGAAACCTAGTGGGTTTATCATGGCAGTGCTCCCAGGATGGTGGGTGCTGTAGGGTGGGTGGTATAGGATGTATCCTATAGGATGGGTACTGTTTGGATGATGGGGGGGACAAAAGCCATCGTTGCTGCTGAATACAGCAGTCCTCAAAGTAACAGTTCCATCCATTCAGGTTAATTTAGGGCTCTGAAAGCACGGCCTGGGTCTGGCCACAGCGGTGCTGGCTGCTCCCGTGCAAAGTCCACTGCCTTCCTCCCCATCTGCCTCACCAGGGCTTGTACGAGGTGCTGGACTTTGTACCCGTGCAGCAAGTCACAGCCCTTGTTTAAGTCAGCTTCCACCTTCACCTCAATTTAAGGTATTTCCATCCCTCCACCAGCAAATTTAATAGAAGATCAGGAGAAGATGCTACGAAGCATCTTCAACCATCAACACAGCCACTTTTGTTAAAAACAGTGATTTTTTCTGTTGTTGTTAACCTGCTGCTTTTTAGAGAAGGGGATTTGATTATTTATTTGTGTTTTAAATGCTGGTTGTGGAAAAACTTCACAGATCAGCAGGCAAATCCATCAGGGGCCGCTGCGAGCGGGGACGGATGCTCAGCCGCCTCAGTAGGTACACAAAACCCGTTTGAACGCCTGCAAAAGGTTACAGCAGTGCTTCAAACGGGCTTTGTGTTATTACACGAAGATGGTGGCCATCAGCATCTTGTCAGGGACAGGCAGATGGCGTTCACCTGCTCCGGACCAACTTCTTTTGCCCTTTGCCTTTGGTGTCGAGGAATAATACTGGGGCAGCTGCTAGCAGTAAAATAGGCTTAAGCAAATGGGATATTTTGGCATTCAAGTGCATGACAAGAATGGGAGTATTTGCATTAATTCCCTCCTCTCTTTTCCCTGCGGCGGGAGAGGATGGAGAAAACTGGGATGTTTTCCCGCGGGGCAGAGCTGGGTCCTGGTCTTCTCCGGCTGGACCGGGGGTGGGAAGTGCCGGGTGTCTGTGCTCCATCCCACAGCATCCCACTGCCCAAACAATGGAAATGGATGTTTTTCCCAGGAGGTCACAGTGTTTCCCGCTGTACAGCAAAGGCACTGTTGGGGGTGGATCTGGATGAGGGTTCTGGGCATCACTGGCTCTCATCACTTGCAGTTTATTTTGTATTCTTTTTTATATCAACTGATGGGATCAGAGAGCTGAAACACAAGGTGGCAAAACCAAATTAAACCCCAGAATATTTCTTATCTGTGCCCATCTTCAGTGTGGAAATCACTGCTGGGCACTGGGTACCTTCAGGGTGTTTTGTGGTTTACTGGCTAGTGGATGGGATGGGCAGTATCCTCGTTAGTTGCTAGTAAATCCTTTGGACTAGTTAAAACTACGGCTTTTCAAATGCACGTGGTGCAATAGCACAGCATTCATCTAAAGCTGTGGATTACATACTTTTTTCTCTTAAATTAGATTACCCATTTAAATCTAGCTTTCCTTATAACCCCTTCCAAAAGTTGCTTGGCTGTTTCAACCTGGAAGAATGCAGAAGGCAGGGGAATGGTGATGTGCACAGGCGCTGGGAAGCAGAAGTCCAGCTGCCTTGCACCTCATTGCCAAATTATTCCTATTTTTTTAAGAGGGAGGCAGTGTTTTTCTTTAATCTGAGCTTTTCAAAGGCCGGTGAAGGAGAGGATTTGATTTCAGCTGTGATGGTTAAGGCAAGGATGGAGGGTGAGCCAATGCACGTGCTGACCAGCATCCCACCATGCAACCCCACATAATTATACCTCAACATCAGCAGCACGAAGCAAGGGCTATCATGGGGAGTAAACTCCCATCTGCTTTTACTATCACAACTTTGCAGAAAACTCCAACAAATTACCTCTCCCGGCAGCTTTGCTTGCTGGGGCTATTTATTTCCCTTTTGGTTTAACAAATAATAATAGTTTTTAAAACTCTGAAATTCATTTGTAAGCTAATTTTGTAGGTGCATCAGGAGCAAATCCAGGGGGAACCACCAAGTGTGCAGGGCAGGAGGAAATGCAGGTTGTTTGTGTGAGGGGCTGCACTGCAGCGGTGGCCCTCGGTAGAGCTGAGCATCCTGCACTGGTAGATGAGCAGTAGATTAATAGTCCTAAGCAATTGCATTATCTAATGAAAATTTTATATAATTATTTTATATAACTTTTTTGGCAGGTGGGCCCTGAAATGGATGGTATTGATTGCTGGAAAAGAGCCCGACCTGTCTGTTGCAAGACTTATTAGAGGAGAGTTGGTAGTAATTAATACCTATGTATTTACAGCATTTTCCAGGCTGCTAATTGCTCGAGATCCATTTGAGCTGTTAGGCAGTGGGGAGGGTTTGTACACTTGTTTTAAGGTGTAGGCTGCACATGGGTCTTGTGCTGGGGAATGTGCCAGCACTGGGAGAGCGGAGACCTTTGGCTTCACTATTGCTCCAAGCTGAGCATGGAGGGACTCAGGGAGGATGCGCATCACAAAGCATCCCTAAATACCAGTGATGGGGTGCATCCGTGCACCCAGCCATGTGGCATGAAGCACTGGAGCAAGAGGAGAAGCACTTAGCACTTGACCAACAAGCCTGGCTTAACTTCCCTGAAGTTTCCCTTTGTAACCCCCTCCATCCACACACGCGTGTGCAAAACCGAGCCTAATTGCATTTAGTCTGGTTTACACCTCCCATGCTTTATCCCCCCCTTT
>NW_009932843.1:23249-26326 GCF_000696875.1 Nestor notabilis
GGGCTGGCGGAGCAGATGTCCGCGAGATGCTACCAAGAGCCTTATTTACAAACTTGTAAATGACTGAAGGGGGTTTCCTTCCCAGGGATAAGGGGGACGCCGACTTAAGAGATTAAAATCCTATTGTTTCGTGGACGGAGCTGCTGTCTCAGATTATCCTTTACAAGGGGGGGAAAAAAGCCCCATATTAGCTTGAAACACCATTCAACTGTTGTGCCTTTCTGGTTTTGAGCGCAGGGAAGATACAGGGCTGGGTGCTGTTTCTTTCTGGGCGTACGCTGGTGCTTTGTGTGCTGGGCGGCTTGCAGGTGATGTATTTAAAAGAAGCACAAGCAGCTTGTGCTATCATAGAAGTATAATTAAGCTGAACTTGTATGCACAGCTTGGAGTCCCACGAGAGCTCGGTGATGGTGTTTGGGTGGTGTGGTGATACTGCTACAATAATCTGTTTTCTTGTATCTTTCTCTTGCCAATAAGCAAAGCTTCCTCATGGTCTCCTTTTACCTCCTCTTATCCTAAAATACACCAAAACAGGTTTGTTTTGTCTCCTGGAGCATCCAGCCCAGTGGCTCAGCACTGGATGGTCTCCCATGTGCCCCAGAAAGCACCCTGAGCCCACCTTGTGGCTCTGCAAGCACCGTGGTTTGAAGCGAGTGCCTAACGCTGGCACACGGGCTGGAAATCACACTCATCAGCTGCAGCGGGCTGGTGTTTTACTTCTTTTCATGCACATTGATGCAACACAGATGCTGTCACCGACCCGGGGAGTGATGCAGGAGAGCATCTGAGGGCTCGGTCCGGAGGAAGCGGTTGGCCTGTCGTCCTCCCTGGCGTTAATCGGGTTACGGCGAGGTGTGGGAGGGTTCTATTATTAAATTTAAAACCTGGCTATATAAGATGAAGGCAGCTTTAACGAGATGAAAAGGCTTAACCAGAGTCCAATTAAATTCCGCATTACCTGTTTACGCAGCCTGCTTAAGTCCTGACCCGCACACTCATTTCTTCTTCAGGCTCCAAAGCTTGTGCTCTAGGCACAAAAAATGAAATCAAAGGAAGGTAGATAGAGACCAGATCACTTACACGTCCTGAGCATCCCAGAGGCAGCTGCCCTCAAGTGCCTTGTGCTGCTCCTGTTGTGGCTGGAAGGCGTGAGCCAACAAATGAAATACCCAGCCCTCCTTAGCTTGGTTTAGGTCTGTGCTGTGAAGATATTTCTGCTCTCCCCATCTTGCTGCTGGGTTGATGGAGGCTGGGTCATGAAGGGAGCATCCGCTCTGCAGCCTGCTGGTGCCTTGCACCACTGTTTGGAGGTTATTTTTATTGAGACAAAGTGTTTGGTGATGCTGAGGTGAGCTGCACTCTGTCTGTGCCACCCAAAGCTGCTCGCCTGCAGCATGTGGTGGGGACACTGGCTTGTGTTTAACAACAGTAAGTACTGCCGATGGGATCCTGTTTTTCACAGTCAATAGAAACCATCACTTGTGTTGATGAAGCGTGGCAGGCTGGCTTGGGCCACCATGCAGGGTGTTGTCTTGTTGTGACACTAGGAGCCTTGCAGGATGGGGTGCAGCGCCTTAGTCCACCTTCAAGATGCCCTTGGAGGTCGCTCAGGTTTGTCCAGCAGTGGGGATCATAGAATGGTTTGGGTTGGAAGGGACCTTAAGATCATCTAGTTCCAACCCCCTGCCATGGGTAGGGATGCCTCACACTAGACCATGTCACCCGAGGATCTGTCCAAACTGGCCTTGAACACTGCCAGGGAAGGAGCATTCACAACCTCTTTGGGCAGCCTGTTCCAGCACCTCAGCACCCTCACAGTAAAGCACTTCTTCCTTATATCTAACCTGAGCTTCCCCTGCTTAAGTTTGAACCTGTCACCCCTTGTCCTATTGCTACAGTCCATGAATGAGGAGGAAGAATCCCATTGCAGCACCATGCAGGCATTGCAGACAGCGCATCCAGAAAGCTCCCTAGCTCCCCAACCTTCCCTCCTTGGGTGCTGCCTTTTATTCCCAGGGATACCCTGGCACTGGGGACAGTGACACACTGTCTCTGGTGGTGATTTCAACCCACCATCTCTGCGCTGGCTCCTGTCACTTCTCAGCTCAGCCCCCGAAACCCTCTGCACCTCGGTGGTGCCTCACAGCTCCTCTCGGGTCGATCATGCCACAGGGCGGGGGGCAGGAAATGGCTCGCCGCACCCTGCTCTCAGCAAACCCTCGCTCCTCACAGAGACCTGAATTCTGCAGTAAAGAAAGTAAATAAACAACAGCTCCGGCCCGCAGCTCCTCCCAAGGCTGTGGGATGAGCCGAGGTGGGTTGTGCTCCCGCTCAGCAAGCCAGGGAAAGCACATCTGGGTGACACCGAGGTGCTGCAGGGGCAGCTTGGGATGCTCCAGGGACTGGGGAGTTGCTCAGTGCAGCCACACTGGTGCTTCTTCCCTACCACTCTTAAACACAATTAATACAGGGGGATAACCTGCTCTCTTCCGAAGGATTAGGTTAAGAAAACAAGATGGTTTTAATAGCCCTTTTACATCCTACATAGATCTTAGCTGAAAAAACTAACTGGTTTTGCAGTGCAGCCAAACAGCACGTATTTCCTTTTTATTTTTTCCCTGTTTTTTCCCCCCTATAACCTGATGCCAGAGGTCCTGTGTGAGCAAATCTCCTACCGATAATTCAAGTGCCCAGCTCCTGGCTGTGCTGTTTTGTCCGCTTTCCATTGCCTCCTGACCTCCATCCTTCTTTATTTGCAAAGCTATATGCGCAGGCAGCGGTAATAAATCAATTAATGACTCTGATGAATCGTTTAATGGCTGACAAAATAACACTACAGTCAACAGCTTGGATCTCTACAGCAGTACCAGAAGATGCTGGTTGACTCAGGGTAGGGAGACGAAACAGAGACTGTTAGCTCAATTAGTGCAATTAGTGTGCGATTTAAAGGCTTAGACGGCATCTGCTGGCGTACCGAGCCGGTGTGTTAACTGAGAGCTTTGGTTTGGAAGTGAAACGCGGAGATCCAGATTGTCACCACTCCGCTGGCTTCCACCAAAAAAGGGGGAAAAATCCAA
>NW_009932843.1:26341-26721 GCF_000696875.1 Nestor notabilis
GGAAAAATAAATAAATATATATATGTGTGTGTGTATAGCTATATATTCGTGCTCCAGGAACACATACATGTTTATTTCTGGCATGGAACAAAATCTACCATCTAATAAAAGGCAAACGAGCCGGCATGCTGGCTGTGCCAGAGCTACCCTTGCTCATCTCTGGCAGTGGTCTCCAGTGTGCTTTGGTGGAAAGAAATGTGGACAATTTGGAAGGAAATCGGTGTTGTATGCCAATGGGCACACTGGTGTGTGTGGCTGGATGTGCTTGCTGGATGCACCAGCATGGACTTGGTGGCGCAGACGGGCTTCATGCTCCTGCACTGTGCCTGTGCTCCCCATCTCCTGCTGGCTTAGAATCATAGAATGGTTTGGGCTGGAAA
>NW_009932844.1:0-9746 GCF_000696875.1 Nestor notabilis
ACCCTAACTATTCTATGAGTCTATGATTTAAAGTTGTACCAAAAGTTTCATGCGTACAGTTCCTTCTCACAGTAAATTAAATCTCAAGGCCAGAAAACGTACAGGGAATAGCATTTTTTACTTCCTCCATTCACTGAGAAGTGATAGAACTGCAATAGAAATCCTCTTTGGCAGAAGCACTCATAAATTGAATGAGGTCCACCGTAACCTGAGACCTATTACAGTTAAACCACTACAATGTTCCAGGTGATTCATGTGGGACAAAGCAATCAGCCTCTGTGGCACACAGCACAAAAAACAGTGGATATTTGCTGCAGACCTGTCGTGGTTTAAGCCCAGCCGGCAACTTGGAACCACACAGACGCTCGCTCACTCTCCCCCTTTTCCTTCCTCCCCCCGCTCCCGGAGGGATGGGGAGGAGAATCGGAGGAATGTAACTCCCACGGGTTGAGATAACAGCTCTCCAGTAACTAAGTATAATCCAAACCACTACTGCTACCAATAATAATGATAAGAGGAATAACAAGGGAAAAGGACACAACCGCTCACCACCCGCCGACCGATACCCAGCCCGACCCGAGCAGCGATCTGGGCCTTCCGGGTAACTCCCCCCAGTTTATACACTGGGCATGACGTGCTGTGGTATGGAATACCCCTTTGGCCAGTGTGGGTCAGGTGTCCTGCCTCTGCTTCCTCCTGGCTTCCCCTCCTCTCTGGCAAAGCATGAGACTGAGAAAGTCCTTGGTCAGAGTAAACATTACTTAGCAACAACTAAAAACATCGGTGTTATCAGCATTGTTCCCAGACTGAAAGTCAAAAACACAGCACTGTACCAGCTACTAAGAAGGAGAAAAAAACGACTGCTGTAGCTGAACCCAGGACAAGACCCATTCAGGCACCTGAGTTTTTTCAGAGTATGCATTCTTCCTACAGTTGCTTTTAGTAAAAGGTGAGGCAGTGTTTAATCTTCTGGATGTAAGTTGGCAGCCTGAAGCGATGTAGACAGGGAGAGGAAACAACTTGGCTAGTTATTTTTTCCTTCTCATGAATCATTTCTTAATTGATTTGTGAAAGGAAATTTTATCCAAGCAAAGAATGCCTTATGCTTAGAAACAAATTAAGTCTATATTGTCTCTCTTATACTTTGTTACAGCACTTAAGTGTAAATCATAGTAGACATTACAGCTGGTAATAGTAAGGTGTCTATAGCTACCAAGCTGTACTCAAACTGTAGTCACACTTAGAAGAGAACATTATGCTCAACTCCTCTGATCCGATGACAGTGCAGTATTCAAAACAGTCCCTGCATTCATTCCCTATCACATAATTTGTATTTCTACAATAGAATACAGATGTATTTCTAGCAGTGGCTATATATGAATCTGTTTTTTTCTTTTTTTTTTTTCAAATGTTGTTATTTAGTTTGTTTTAAAGGGGAAAAAAAAAAAGCATCTTGGGAGAGAGTAATTTTTAATTTTCATTTTTACATCAGCTGAAAATTATCAGAAGTACATTTGATCCGCCATTTTTTTCTCTAGTATTTGTTTAATTGCTTTAGGTCTTTCCATGTCTAACCAGCTGCCAGTCTGCTTCCAGATGACCAGAAAGGAACAATATCAGACAGCTTAGGAGAGGAGAAATTATCGTGCTACACTATCCCTTCTTCCAGTTAGAATGGCTGCAGCCCCTTAAAAAGGTGGTGTTGTATTACTCCTTTGCAGCTTCTAGTAGCACTGCTGAGAAATTAAAGAAGGTACAGTGACTATAAGATATCTCTAATATAGTGCTCAAGTCTTACTGTGATGGATGTTACAAAAGCAAAGAGTGAATGTACACGTAAGGGTTTTGTTTTGTTTTCCTCTCTTGAGCATTTATCTGAACGAACTGTTTACTAAGATTTAGAGAGGATTGTCTGAACACTGATGAGGTATGTTATTGTAGAGTAGCTTCACCAATCCCCACTTAAAGGAACAAGGGAGCAATTCTTCATGTAGTAAAAGAATATGTGTTAGTATCTAAAGGTTTTTTGACTGTCATTTCCAAGTTGAATTATTTTGCCTTATTTCTGTCCAGCACAAGTCTGTTCAATGTTTATTTTTGTTCTAGAACTCTGTCACAGAGAAAACCAGTTTATAAATATTCAGTATGAACTGATAATCATATTAGGAATGGTGAATTTCATTTTATCTCTGAAAAAGTTTTACGCACATATAAATGCATGCACACACTCACTTGCTGTGAATATGTACATTATTAATATTCTCCCGTATATCACGCCAGAGACTCTATACTGCATGAAATTTCAGAGTTTTATTTCCTCTAATGGTCCCAAATAAATAGCAGACAAATAGTACATAAAATAATCTATTCTTCTAAAACATATGGCAATCAATTCTCAAACATAACTTTGATCCACCTAGCCAAGCATTGTGGAGCTTCTGTCAAGCATGAACTAGAAACTGAGCTTCATGGCTTGTGCATATGCTGGTTTAGAAGGAAGGGAAGAATCAATGCCGTATAAATGGAATGTTTCACATATTCATGGTTTTCAGGTGAGCTGCTTATGTGAGAAAAATAGGGAAGTATTTTTTCACTATTTATTTACATGCTGAACAATGGAACACTGTAGTTCATATGAAAATGACAGATATTAAAGGAGCAAAATGTAAGGTGGGCAGCTACTGAGAATTAAAAGGAAAGATTACTAAGAGGAGTTGGTTAGGTGTCAGAGTCCAGTACTATCTGACAGACGTGGCACATGTTCAGGGATGTAATACTTAATATCAAATTTACTTGGAGATAGTTAATGTTACACAAAATTTCTGATTTAGCAGAGTGATACAAATTAGACTTAAAACACTATATGAATGTGTTACATAGCAAAATACAGAATTTGTAATACACAGTTCAATTACAATATAATATCAATGTGATTCCCATTACCAGTCTTTATAATATGCTCACTGAAGCTAAGGAGAGACCTGAACTGCTAGAAAGGAGGTTGTGGTAAGGTGGTTGTTGATCTCTTCACCCAGCTAATGGGGACAAGAGGAAGTGGCCTGAAGTTGCGCCAAGGTGGGGGTTAGCTTGAATATTAGGAAAAATTTCTTCACTGAAAGGCTTGCCAAGCATTAGAACAGGCTGCCCAGGGAAGTGGTTGAGTCCCCATCGCTGAAGGTATTTAGAGATATGTAGATGTGGCATTTAGGAATATGGTTTAATGATAGACTCGGAAGTGTTAGGTTTATAGTTGGACTCTCGGTCTTAAAGGTCTTTTCCAACCTAAATGATTGGAATGATTCTATGACACTGGCTGTCCCTAGACACCAGGATGGAACATGTGGGTCAAAGCCAGCTCAAGCCCATTGCATTCTCCTAAATGATCTTGTTAATTGTATATTTTTTTGTATTATATCCTGAAACATGTATTTACTTTCCCCATAGCGTGGCTGACTTATGAAAAAACAATTACTCCACCAGTTCTTCCACTAAGCTGTGATATAGTCCACTGATCCACTCAACTGCAAAAAGTCTCTGAAGGGATATTCCAAACTGAAAATGACCAAATATTTTTAAACCATCCAGTGCACATCTATCTGCACTTTAAAATGTTATTATTTAATATGCTAAACTTCCTGTTCCCTTAAGATCTTTGACATGGTTACAGTAAGTACAAAGATAAGTTAAACACTAGTCTCCAAACCTCGATTTTGTTTTCTTTGTCCAGAATACTGAAATTTAGACATACTTTATGTTTAGTATTTTCTATTAAGAGAAGATTTAAAATTAAGATGTGAATAAAACAGTTTAAGTATTTTGAGCAAGTTGAAATTTCTTATTACGTTGTTTTGTACCACTTAATAAAACAAATTTCAGTATGTAGTAGGCATTATTTTTGTAGGGGAAAAAAGAGATGCTCTTAAGAAGTGTTTTAGAACAACAGATTTTGTGTTAGTAGTTTGTGAGGATAGTAAAAGCACAAAATAGTTTGAAACCATAGATGCATATTTTCTGAAGAACATGTAGCTCAGTCTAATCAGCCACATAAATCTAATGAAGCATTATCAATTGTTCTTTAGCATTTGATATAATACCTAATATAAAGAATATAATCTTTTATCCTTCCTTGGGAAATTACAGTCATTAACTGGGATTTTAAAAAAAATCTGATAATAGGGTAATTCATAGCTTTGATATATCACTAGAATTAAACTTGATATAGAAATTTGCATTACTATGAAGTAAAAAAAGCAAATAAATCCAAAGTAAGGTAAAAATACAGCTGCTGAGTTTAAGCTTTAAGTTTTAAGTAGTAATATATAAGAAACAATTGAGGAGGGAAAAAAGACAATTCAGTGACAACAGCTTCTGGTTTTCTGTGATTTTTTTCTCTACAGGAAATAACATATTGCAAAGCTGATGTTTCCTTTTGCACATAATCTCTAATTGGAATTTTATAATAAAATATGTACTCTGCACTAATTAATTCTTTTCTTGTTATTTCCAAAATAACTTTTAAAGTGCCCATTGACTGGGAAATGAAGCACATTAAATCTTCCAGTTTTAAAAGCTGTATCTTTTTTCCAGGTAAGAAATAAAAGTTTTGAGAATTACTGTAAGAAAATAATCCTGAAGATGTGATCAATATATCAAACTAATACATAATAATCTAAAAGTAAAATTTTTTCCCTGTCACTTCCCAAATACTTTAATTTTAGATGAATCAATTGGGCATACATCTTTTCCAGAACAATGTGGAACACCAACTTGGAATCTCAAAGGATAAAAACTTTGCCATTGTTATATTTCAGTTCTGAAGAGAAAAAATTCAAACTGTTTAGTCCAAAACTATTAAATACAGTAGCTTTTTTTTTTATTTCTTACTAAAAATTCTATTCCATGGAAATTGTAAGACTAAATAAAAACCAGAGTTTGCTTTCCTTGGCTTTACATAGAAGTAGGTGGCTTCTATAATGGAAGTGTTAAAATAATACCACTACGCTGGGGGGTGATGAAAAAAAATAATAATAACTTGAACATTTGTCATCTAGGGTTAGATTTTATATTAATAATTGTGTGATGATTTAATGGCTTTAAACTTAAACAAGGGAAGTTTAGGTTAGATATAAGGAAGAAGTTCTTCACAGTGAGGGTGGTGAGGCACTGAAATAGGTTGCCCAAGGAAGTTGTGAATGCTCCAACCCTGGCGGTGTTCAAGGCCAGGCTGGACAGAGCCTTGGGTGACATAGTTTAGTGTGTGGTGTCTCTGCTTATGGCAGTGGGGTTGGAACTAGATGATCTTAAGGTCCTTTCCAACCCTAACTATTCTATGATTCTATGATGAAAAACGGTTAATGACCATGAAGATGAGATGAGGAAACTTGTTCTTTCAAATACGAATTTTTCAACTGACCACAAAGAACAAACACACTTTATTGAATCATTGGGACATACTGTTGTGCAGATGGTATGGTAGGTCTTAAAGCCTACATGTGTAGCTAAGTTGGCAAGCAAAAAATTTAGAAAAAGCTTACTTTATGACAAAGAATACATTACTTGCATTTAACCCAGCTCAGTGTTCATGTGAACTAGATAGAGGAAGTTTGAAGACAGATAGGAAGTGATGTGAAGTGAGGGTGAACTGGCTGCAGCAGATGTAATAAAGTTCCTGACAGTATTAGGTGATATGGCAAGGTTTTGTGGGTTGGGGAGCCGGGGGTGAGGGGGTGCTGCACAGTGGACTATGTGAAAAGAGTCCAAGGCTTGCCTGGAGTGAGACATGTGGTTCCAGGCAACTTGGCAGCAGAGCCATCTCTGGCCAAAACTAACTCCTCAATCAGCAAAGTTGGTGGTGCATTTGTGAAAAACAGTTAAGAAGGAGAGGAAAGCTGAGTAGCACTGTGTGACAGAGAGGTATGTGTAAAAACCCATCAATCGATCAATCAAAATGAACAATCCTACAGACACAAAGGTCAGAGAAGGAGGGGGAAGAGGTGCTCAAGACACCTGAGCAGAGGTTCTCTTGCAGCCCATGAGAAGACCATGCTGAAGCATCAATTTCTCTGCAGCCTATGGAGAGGACCATGACAAGCAGATATCCACACTACAGCCCATGCTGAAGCAGGAGGATATGTCCTGAAGGAAGCTGCAGGAAAAGTGAACAGGAAGGAGTGGCAGAGAAGAGCTGATACTAACATCCCTCTATCTCCATGCACTGCTTGCGGACGATGGAAGGCAGCAGAGGGGTTGGAAATGAAGGAGTGATGTGGAGCCTGGGAAAACAGGGAAGAAGGTGTGTTAGGTTTTATCTTTGTTCCACACCATCCGACTCTATTTTAATTGGCAATAAATTAAATAATTTTTCTCCATGTTGAGTCTGGTATAGTAATGAGTTCATGCTTTAAAGGGTCATGGTAAGAGGGAATAGCTGTTTGCCATCACTGCAGCTATTTCTTTGTCTACCAGCAGTGAATGTACCAAAAGAATTCACTCCACTGGGAATGTTCTTTAACTGGTGGCAGTGGCATTCAGCTGGTGTTTAACAGACAATAAGGCAGCATTCACATGTCTAAGTATAGGCATCATGCACCATTAAGAAGCAGAACAAGTTCAACAAAATATGGCAAAGAAACTCTATCCCCCAGGCTGTGCCACACTGAAAGAAAGGGCACATGAGTCTTCACAGCATTTATGCATTAAGACAACCTTGGAAGAAGCTGACAAGTGTTCTCTGTATCTACAGCAAAATTGGAACATGCATGACACTTTCATTGAAAAATGTTGATTTACTAAACTTAAGCCTTCTTGCGGGAAAGAAAACAGTATAACTATTTCTGTTACTACTCAAGAGGTTTTGAAATCTTACAACTAAAAATATTTTGATGTAAGGGAAAAGAGAAGCAATTTTTTTCTTTTCCTAGAACTAGTTACTTTCAATTGACCAGTATTTAACTAGATGCAAACTTTGCTTATAGTGTGTGAGAAACAAGCTCACTTCTTCAATTTTAGACAGGGACAAAGTCTGTGGAGCAAAGAATATTTTATTTACAGCGCTGGGAACTTCACAGGGGATTCCTCCTCTGTGGCTCAGCTCTGGCTCTCCAAAGGCTCGTTTTTATCTCCCATATTGTTACATATTCATAGTTTTTCCAAGGATAGTCGGCCTGTATTACAATTAGTTCCAGGAACTTATTATCCTAAGTCTCCTCCTTTCGGTGCTTGCGCATTGCTCTCTGGTCCTGGGCTGGGGTCTCTGGGATGAAGTAAGAAGTCTTCCTCATGATGCCCTTGTCACCTTTTGCCCAATTGGTTGCTTCTGTAACTGCAAGATCAGCTGAAACTGGTCTTATCAATGGCTTCCTTCTGTTGTTTCAGTAAGTATTATGCTTATCTTACACTCAGGATCAGCTAGACTAGATTACCAGAAACTACTCCCCTCCCTAGGCTGCTGGTTTGCTTACATATCCACATAAAACACTGTACCCTAACACACATTAATATAAAACAAATTAATTGTGTTAGCTGAAGCAAAATTTCCCATTCATTTATTTACTACATAGTGTATTACTAATTATTTACAAGGTAAATCTTGAAAATGTCTAAGGATAGAACAAATAAAAATAAACTTAATATAGGACTTTTCTGTAGGAGAATATGTGAAAAAAAAAGCATAATCCAAACTTGAAGGGTAACAATGTAACGAAATAAGTATCTAATAAATGCATTACTCAATAGGTGTAACAGAGCCTATCTCAGAAGCAACAATGCACATTTTTACAGCAACGCATAGTCTGTTGAATATGGATCAAGAAGAGTGTATATACTATTTAAAGGTAATATCTATATATACACACTATATAAGAATATATAATATTTCAACAACATATATGTGGTAATGTCTTTAAATTTTAATTCTCAACCTATATCGAAGACTACTGTAAGGAAAAATACTTTTGCTCAGAGCATGGCTTCCTTTTATTTTAAATAACTGACCCAGCTCTGTAAGAAATAAGAAACCATTTCTATCTAAAGGAAGATCTGTCTGCACGATCAGATGCAGACAGCATTGTGTCTTCTCTGCATTATTTGGAAGAAAGCCAAGCCTGTTCTGGAGACTTCATCATTGTGATAGTGAAGCTCCAGCCCAGACTAATAAGTTTCCCAAAGAGCCTGACAGGGTAGACGAGCCTTGAATCTCTATTAGCAACCAGTTTTCTTTGTATGTTCTGAAATATGTGAGGTCTTATGGATCTCCAGGGTAAAGGTATTGATTTCAGTTTCAGATAGTAGAATAAAAGGGATTCCTGTAAATTAAATTCGGTTTCAAACAGAATACATTTTGTAATCGGAAACATCATACTTATTTTTTCTCATTATGAGCAGGATAGGAAAGAATTGGGAACACACATGGTTCTGAATGCCTCTGACTTACCTCCACTATTCAGGAGAGGGTCATGCCTTGTTCCAACATTCCTTCTGGGCCTAATACTAATGTGACAAACATATCACAAAGAGGAAAAGGAATTTTAGTTTATCTGCTCTCACATAGCCTGAGAGCTCCAAAGAGATGGGCAGTAATTGTTGAATATAAACTTCACACAAACACCAATGGAGTCAAGCAGACTTTTCAGTGAAACCCATGGGTGACTTTATTACGTGGCATTACAGCCTGTAGCTGTTTGGGAAAGGATATGGGAAGGGGAGAATGTGTTATATTTGTCAACAAAATCGAAATACTACAAATAATCTGGAGGCTGATTAAAGTATTTTCAAAAAAGCTATAATGATACATGCAAGTGTTTTCTGGAAAGAAAATGCAGTCAAGGGAGCAGAAGTAGTAAAGGAAAGGGATTTGTGTCCTAAGAAGACAAGAAGAGAAAAATAAACCCCAACCAACCAAAACAAACAAACAAACAAATAACCCAACAACAAAGCACAAATAAACAAAATCAAAACACAACCAGGTATACTGGAAAAAGAGGAATTAGTGACACCAAGATCCCAGTGATATCTTTCCTTACTGTGTGCACTAGGACTTTCAAAGTTCCTAACACCAAATTCAGCTAGAAAAAGACTGAAGGAAATTTTAATTCAAGATTAATGTGACTTGGCATTTCCTTGGTATATCCAAATTTATGTCCAGAAATTAGATAAAGGTAAAATGTAATGAAACTGCTTCTTTATTCAAGATTACTAGACATATGGCAACCAGTCCTGATTTGCTCATTATGTAAAATTGCTAGAATTTCTGGCTATTTATAAATCCCAAACATAAGTGAAGTCAGTGATATGGTACACATACGTCTCGAACAAGATAGTTCTACTGTAAATGCTCCATGCTGATGTGGTCTGGAAAGTGCAGAATGTTCATTGTTCATATATCCTTTCCAAGATGTTAGCCCTAAAGCACATACACACTCACAAAGTTCTATGCATAACCTAGAGACATTTCTGCTAGTGTTTATGGGTAACTAGACAGAAATATTATTTCAATTGGAGATTCTGGAAAAACATCCTCTGACATATTGAAGTTTCATTCTCTTTTTTTTTTTTTTGTGGACATGCAGAAATAAGAAAGCTAGGGTTGATTACAGTGGGACCACTTATATAATCAACCTGAACATATCATTTAAATAGTTGTATAAAATTTTAAGAGATTAAAGAATTATTGTGTTTATGGACTTGAAGGGAGAAGACAGGCAAAACGTGTCACTTTTAAAAAAGCTATTCTCAGTTCTGTCCTTTTT
>NW_009932845.1:0-5200 GCF_000696875.1 Nestor notabilis
GGTGCCAGCCCCCCCGTTTGCAAGCCCTGGAGCTTTCCAGGTGGGAATGGCACCATGTCCACTCCCAAAAATGCCTCTCCTTCTCCATGCTGCCCTGGCCGGTGTGAGGATGTCATCGAGCAGCATCAAGTGCTGCTGCTGCTGCTGGGGATGCGGGAGCTGAATCCCTGCCTGCAAGGTGTTCCCATCCAGGTGGGAAGCAGTTGGGCTGGGATGATGGGGTCTCCCTTGGGGCCATGGGTGTTGATAACCCATCCCAGAGGAATCTCCCGGTTCAGATATTTTAGGGATGGCTGAAGCCAGCGGCTCACACGGGGTCGTGCCCTCCCCACGCACTGGCCAAAGGGAGCACCTGGGTGCCAGACCCTCACCTTTTTTCTTGGAAAATTAAGGGATGTGGCTGCATGTTCCCAGCTGGAGCACTCGTGTGGCACACACAGGGTACTCGAGGGGCTTGGGAGCCTCTGGTTGCTGGGCATGATATCTGGGCTGCTTGTGAGGGCGATGCTCAGTCCCATTTTGGGGTGCGCCTGCTTGACCATCCTGACTTGGGAGCACCACAGGGATCACTGGGTTGGCACCAGGGATGATGGCAGTTGTTGTTAATGCTGCCGCCTGCCCTTCCCCTTCCCACTTCTTCCCGGGGTCTTCAAGAGCCCTTCCTCCACCCCAGGGTGTGCACCAGCTCCAGAGCATCCCTGGGCAGGGAGCTGGGGAGAGGGCAACCAGGCTCAGCTCCCAGCAAAAGAGCTCATCCCAAGGGATGCAGAGCCTCCAGTGCCCCTAGAGGAGGAGGAGGAGGGCAGCAGCAGCTCCCGTGACCCCCAGGAGCTGGAGTAATGCCTTTAGTGCTGCTGGGCTCTGCCAGCAAGGGTAGCATTTGTATCTCCTCATCCCCTCAGTACCTTCATTTGGGTTTGGACAGATCTGCTCTTTCCTCATACCCCGTCTCTTCCATTTTTGCTCTTTCTCCCTCACTCCTTCTCCTCATACCTCTCTCATCCCAGGTTTCAAAGCCCCCCCCCGCCCCATCCCCTGCAGGGACCTGCCACCATCTGCGGTTTTCTTTCCCTTTCTTGGCTTTTTTTCCTTCTTTTTTCTGAAGTTTCCCCATGTCTTTGTCTTAAGGAGCCAGGTTAAATATTCCGTAATCAGTGTAATAATACACCTGGACCCGCTCGCGAGATATCTGCCTTTTGTACTGCGACAGGACATTAATAGTAATTATTCTGCTTTGTAATTGGAGCTTTAAATACTAATTCAAACAGCCAGAGGAAAACCAATTAGTGCTAATTTATCTCTATGTGTTTTGGAGAGCCTGTGTCTGTCATACTGTGAAGAAATAGGTTGGTAATTAGTACAGTTGGGTGGTAGATAGAAGTAATTATCAGATTCTTTCATGTTCTTTAAAGGAGGAAAAAAAAGCATCTAAAGGCTGCATGACTCTTCCTTCCCGAGGAAGTTTGCACCTCGAAGGAAGGCAGAGCATGGTCCCAGCCAGCTCCGGGCTCCGCTTGCATGCGGCTCCTGGCCAGACCTTGTGGGCACCGTGCGCAGTACGAAGTGGTGGCTGATCCTGGGGATGGGATGCTTTGGGCACAGCCAGAGCATCCAAGGCCTCGTGCGCTGGGTTTAGCTTGGGCAGGGCTGATGGGGTGTCCTTGGCGGTGGCGAGTGGGACCGGTGCTGCGGGGAATGGCGTGGGAACACGGGTGGCAAAGGGGTCACCAGGCAGGAGGCCAGAGGAATGCTCCCCGCGATGTGCTGGGCAGGGATTGCACTGTGTGACTGAGCCATGCCAGTGTGCTTGGGCCACAGCCTCCAGTCTGAACTGCGCAGGGATGTCTGAGGCAGGCCCTCTGCAGCAGAGCCAAACCATGTGTCTTGGAGCCATAGTTACATCTTTGAGCTGTACCTTTTGATGCTCGTGCTGTACCCCATAATGTTTGAGCCGTACCCTAAGTCTTTGAGCCGTACCCTATGTATTTGGGCTGTATCTATGCATCTGAGCCACAATCCATGCGTTTGAGCTGTGCTCTGTGTGTCTGAGCCATACTTCATGTGTTTGAACCATACCTTGTGCGTTGGATCCAAACCCTACATATTTGAGCCATACTTCATGTGTTTGATCCATACCTTGTGCGTTGGACCCAAACCCTACATATTTGAACCATAATCCCATATTTTTGGGTCCTACCCTATGCATTTGAGCCACACTTTGCGTGTCTGAGCCATAACCTATACATCTGAGCCTTACCCTGTGCCTCTGAACCAAAACCTGTGCATTCAAATCCTCCCTTATGAATTTGAATATGAATCCTACCCTGTGCATTTGAGCCCTACTCCATGATTATAGAATCCCTTCTGTGAATATGAGCCAGACCTTGTGCATTTGAGCCCTACCCTATGTGTTTGAGCTGTACCCTATGCATCTGGGGGGACATTGGTCCCATCTTCTCCTCCTGGCGCTCTCACTCTGCTGCTCAAGGAGGAAGCAGCAGGTTCCTCAAGGATGCTGAGCTCTGCCACATGTTCCTTTTTGTTTCCCATCTCATTGGATAAGAGGATCTCGAGGTTTTCTGTGGAGAGAGGATTTGGTTCGTGGCTACTTCAATCTCCCTCCCTCCATGTTGTGCTGTAGAAAATACATAATACATGAGTGGTTGTTCACCCCATGAGGACGTCGGGCCGAGCCGGACCAGGAGTGCAGCAGGATCTGCAGGAATTCATTAATGGCCCATTCTATATTTCTTTTCCTCTTTAAAAACCCAGTGGAGTTACCTTGGTAATAATAAAGTGCACGATTCCAGGAGGGAGGGAACAGATTCTTATTTGGATTACACAGATTTCTCCTCCTCCCCTCCTTGCCCCTTTTATTCCTGCCAATTTAAAATTTTTGTTTAGGGGGGGAGGAAGAAAGAAAATTATAAGCAAATGCTAATGATGGAAAAAAAGCACCTTTTTTTTTTATCCAGGGAGGGGAGAAAATGCCATTGGAAGTCTTGTATCTGAAGAGATGCCGGGGGGCACAATATATCAAAGAAAATATAATACACCCAGGTTAAAACTAATGATTGCCATATAATTAGATGTGAACCATTGTGCTATAAATGTGTATTCTTCAGCGTGCTGTGATTTTACTGTAAAGGGGAGAGAGAGAGGGAGCGCGCGAGAGCGCACAAGAGAAAGAAAGACAGAAAAACACAGAACCCAGCAACATACTATAAAAAGCACTCTGTTGACTTTTCTGCTGTTTAGTATTCCTTGCCCGTACTCCCCCGGGAGTATGTAATTAGTGCTTTATGAAGAGTGCATTTAAAGCAGTTTAATATTCACCTCATTCAGTCTGAAACAATGTGATCACTGCTTAGACAAATCACTGCTCCTTACTGACATCCTCTGTCAGTACATTACCTCTGAAAAGACCTTTCAAGAGGCTTGGATGTTAATTAGTTGTCTATCATGTATAAACAGAGCAGTGAGCAGAAGGGCTGCACCAGGCCAAAGACACACAGGGAAATACTGGAAATAGGGGGTGCTTTTCTTCCTCCCCCTGTAATGAAAATTCCTGGCTCTGTCAGCCCCCGCTCCCCCAGTTGCTGGCGCTTCGCAGAGCTCTGTGTGGCCTGGAGTGGAGCCTGGGTTTCCCTGCTGCTGGGTGCCCTCCCGGGAATGCTGACCCTGCGGCTCTGCTGGGAGCTGCTGCCCGAGCCCGTGCTGCGAGAGCCCGGCCGCTCCATGGAGCATCCGCTGCTCTGGATGGGCACCCGCTGAGCTGCCTGCTGACCCCGGAGTGTGAGCATCCCAGCCTGCACCCAGCCTGCATCCAGCCCTGCATCCCAGCGCTACATGCCAACCTACGCCCCAACCCTGCATCTTGGCCCTGCATCCCAGCCCTGTCTCCTGGCCCTGCATCCCAACCTGCGTCCCAGTGCTACATCCCGGCCCCATCTCCCTGTCCTGTCTGCCATCCCACATCCCACAGGTGCCCTTCCAAGCAGACAGGGACACGCAGCTGAATTCCCCTTGGCTCTTAACCCCCATATTGCCACTCCCTTTGGAAGCATCTGTTGGTGCTGTGGTACTTTCTTGAACATGGAAGCACTAGTTGCATGGCCAAGCTGCTCAGCCGGACAGAGTAGGGATTCTCCAACCTCTTGTGGTTGAGGATATTCCCATCAGGATATGGGCATGGCAATGCCTCAGGGCTGGGACCAGGCACCTGCCAGTGCAGGAAGGTGCTTTAATCCCAGCACCGACACCAGTTTAGTGACTGAACGCTCTGAACTAGTGCTTCTGCACCTATAAAATGTGGTTCCTGACACCCACCCACTTCCTTAACGTGCTTGGGAATGAATGGATGGGAAATATTACAGGAAAAGGAAGTATTGCTATTTCAAATGGAGTTCAGCTTAGCACAGTGGCTTTGCCCTTGCGAAGCCCTGTGCTGCGTGCTAGTGCTATTGATAAACAGGGGAGACTTAGGCTGGGGTTGGAGCTGGAGGAGATTTAAGGTCCCTTCAACCCAAACCATTCCATGATTCCATGATTCTATGATGCTGACAAGCAGCTCTCACTGGAAGAGATGCTGTTGCATCCACCCTCCATGGCACCAGCACAGGGGGAGAAGGGTGGGAGACCTGGCTTAGACACCCTTATTGCACCCCAAACCATCTCTTTAGCTGTTCAAAGAGACTTTTCCTGTTTTCCACCCTGTAAAGGTCTGGCAGATGATGGCAGCCACCTCACCCTGCCTGCCCCGGCTTTATCCCAGGGAAATCCAGCAGACGGGGGTCAGCACCAGCCCTGCTGTGCGTCATCATTCCTCATCCAGCCATGTGCCTGCAGGATGCTCACCACACTGCCTGGGGCTTTCCCAGGGCAGCTTGTCCCCCGTGAGCATCCCTGCATCCCTGTCGTGTCCCCAGTGTCCCCCTGTCCACCCTCACTGGGTGCAGGGTGGGTGCAAGGCACCACCCCAGGAGATGGTCCTGATGCTGCTCATGATTCCTCAAACCCGGTCTCCACAGGAATGGAGAACCAGGAGCCACAGGAATCCTATTAGCAGCCTCCATCTGGCAGCCCCCTTTGCTCACAAGCCAAATCCAGCAAATCCAACACTTCCCATGGCCGGAGCAGCCGCTTGCTCCCCATGGAGGTGTTTAAGGGGCAGGCGAGGGCCAATCTTGCCTTTCCCTTT
>NW_009932845.1:5235-10246 GCF_000696875.1 Nestor notabilis
GAGCGACCGGGAGCCCCAGCATCCCTATTAGCAGCCTCCATCTGGCAGCCCCCTTTGCTCACAAGCCAAATCCAGCAAATCCAACACTTCCCATGGCCGGAGCAGCCGCTTGCTCCCCATGGAGGTGTTTAAGGGGCAGGCGAGGTCAAATCTGTCCTTTCCCTTTGCCAAGTAGCAGACATGGAATATTGCTGCTGGGAGCAACAGCCAAGGCTTGAAACCATGGTGGGGTTTGTGGTGAGAGTCTCCTGCACCCATGGCCAGGGTCTCCATGGGTCCTGTGCCATGGGGGGATGCATGAAGCATCCCATGGGACACTTCCCAAGCCTCCCTCCCTTGCCTGGCCATGGAGCAGCAGCTCCACACCCTCCAGCTTGGGGTTTTTCCCCCTTTCTCTCCCTTTTGCACCAGTTTGTTTCCCTGGTTCTCTTAGTCACGAAGGTGAGGCCCTGACAGAGACACAGACATCAAAAACAAGAGGTGATGAAATGCGGGAATAATTAAGTTGCAGTAAATCACTGGGCCCCAGTGGCTCGGTGCCAGCGCGCTGGGGAAACTGGAGCACGAAGGACCTGAGTTATTATTAATAATCACCAGTGCCCTCGTGAACAACAACCTATTTTGCACCTCTCTGTACCAAAGGAGTGGGAAGGGAGCAGCTGGTCACAGGCACCAGGATGGGGAAAGGACCATGAGCGTGAGGGGCAGAGCAGGGGACGGGAGCTCTCAGACTCCTCTGTGCTGGCTCTGCTGGGCACAGCGATGCACGTCCACTGTCCATGGGCGTATGGGGGACCCAAGACAAGAGGGACGTGGAGCTGCTGGAGCGAGGCCAGAGGAGGGCCCGGAGCTGCTGCGAGGGCTGGAGCAGCTCTGCTCTGGAGCCAGGCTGAGAGAGCTGGGCTGGGGCAGCTGGAGAAGAGAAGGCTCCTCAAGGGGACACCTTAGAGCAGCTCCAGGGCCTAAAGGGGCTCCAGGAAACCTGGAGAGGGGCTTTGGACAAGGGATGGAGGGACAGGACAAGGGGAACGGCTTGAACCTGCCAGAGGGGAGATTGAGATGAGCTCTTGGGCAGAAGCTCTTCCCTGTGAGGGTGCTGAGGCGCTGGCACAGGGTGCCCAGAGAAGCTGTGGCTGCCCCATCCCTGGCAGTGTTCAAGGCCAGGTTGGACACAGGGGCTTGGAGCAACCTGCTCTAGTGGAAGGTGTCCCTGCCCGGGGCAGGGGTTGGGGCTGGAGGAGCTTTAAGGTCCCTCCAACACAAACCATTCCATGATTCTGTGGCCGGGTCCATGCCGGGTCCATGCCAGGTCCATGGCTCTATCCAGGCTGTGCTGGCCGTGCTGCAGGCAGCCCAGGGCCGGAGCAAGAGCGTGCAGGCCGCATCCTCCACGCAACCCTGAGCCTTGCGCAAGGGCAGCTTTATCCTCCTGCCATCAGGGCTCATCCTCGCAGCAGGCTGCAAGCGAGAGCTCCCATTCCCAGAGTGTGGGTGAGCCCGGTAGCCCCGGGCTGGGCATTGCACAGCTCCTGCACCTCTGCTCGCAGGCTGCTTGCACCATGCAGGCTGCGATTGCCTGATGTGCAACACCCGATGGGCAGACGATAGCGGGCCAGCGCGCAGCCAGCTTAGCCCCAGCTTTGCAGGGTGTTTGGGACGCAGTCTCCCTGCGTTGTGCCAGACTTTCACCCTTTAAAGCTCTTGGGAAGGTGCTCTGGGTGTGCAGGACTTGCTGCCTTTGCTGCTCTGCAGCTTTCTGGGTCTCACCTCAATTATGCGCTTTGAGGACTGAGGGAAGCCCCCCAGCACCCATCAGTGGGTGCTCCAGCTCCCATAAGCCTTCCTGGGTACCACTGTGCTTTGTGCGGAGGGAAAAGAGACCTTAGTGCAAAGAGTCCTCCTGCAGTGAACACTAAATCGATGGCTTCACATTGCACAGCCAGGCATGGCTCATGTTAGGGTTTGGTCACACTTGGCTCCATCTCTGGGCAGGCTTTTTGCAGGCTTTGGGTTGATTTTGGCTGCCACGTGGCCATGGGCAAAGCCTGGGCCCCAGCTTCCATCACCATTCCCACCTGCACGTGTTTCATGTGGGAACCATCCCAACCTGGTCAAAATCCTCCCTGGCGGGGTAAACCCAGCGGTGTCGACACTGGGGAGAGCCGTAAATCTAATGTCTTTGCAAAACCTTTAAGCCTCCGTCTGCAACGCGCAGGTAAACCTTTAATTCCCTGACAATGCAGAGCTAACTCCCAGCTAAATCCTTAATTCCCGTGCTCCATAGCCCCGTGAATTTGGCTCTCTGCAGCCCAGGTAGTGAGCAGCATCAGCTGCAGCATCCACGCTCTTTGGGTATGGTCCGTGTGCTCCTTGTGGAGAACTCCCCTAAAACACCTGCGCTGCAGGTTCTGGAGCGTTTACTCGGTTGATCAAAATCCTTGGAATGCCTTTTGCATCTCTTCAAAATGGGGATAACGGCAGCTCCTGCATCCCTGCAGTGCCCTGAGGTTGCAGCGTGCAGGGGAGGCAGGGAAGGAGCCATCCCGACGCAGTGTTCCGGCTCCAGGCCAACTCTCCTGCCCTCTAAACTGGCTGAAATGTGACATTTTGGGATGAGCCCATTCCCTGCTCCGGTGGGGGCTTGTGAAGCATCACCAGCATCCGATGAAGGGCTTTCCCCCTGAGCCAGCCTGGTCCACAGGGAAAGGGAGAGACCCAGGCAGTGCAGAGGAGGCAGCAGGGACACCGGGTGAGCCTGACGGGTTTGGGAGCTCATCAGCACGATGATGACAGCCCTGGAGATTGCTCCACGCGGGTCCCAGCTGCAGGGAGAACGTTTCCCAACCTGGAGAAACCTGTACGAACGACCACCCTTTCTTAAGCAATTTTCCTGACTCAAGATCCCACCCCAAGTCAGGGGAGATGGATCTCTGCTGCCTCTTACAAAACATCTCCATCCAAACAGGTTTCCTCATGAATCCCTCTTCCAGAGACGGTTTATTTCCCTCTTTTTGTAGGGTGCCCATGGGTGCTGTTGGCTCTTCAGGAGGGTATTTGGTGTTGGGTGCTGCGTTGGCATGACTTGGCTTTCCTTAGCTCAGCGGCTGAGGCCACCCTTGGCATCAAGCACAGATTAACCCAAATCCTGCCCTTTATAGGACTTGCCTGAGGAAAAGGGGAAAATTTCTCAGCAAATCCAGGTAGGGACCATCCAGCAGTGCCAGGGGATGCTCAGGCCTTCTATATATTAGTGGCCTAAATATTGACCTGGAGCAAATCCATCCAGAGGCCAACTCCACGTTCACCTCCCCTGGATTCACAGGGGAGTATTAGATTATAGATGAATATTATAATTATTATAGATGAGTAAAAAGTTGCTGTTGGTCTGGTGGTACCTGGTGGGCTCCAGCCCCTCCGTAACATGCCCTGGGTATGGAAATGTCTCTCCCGAATGGCAGCATCTGCAGAGGCTCCCACCCTGTGCAGGACACTGTGGACCCTTTGTGGCTGCTGGTGACGCCCCGCCACCACGTCGCGGTGTCCAGAGCGCAGGGGCTGGGCAGGGAAGGGTTACACAGCCCCATCTGCTCCTCTCCCCGTTTCACAAGGGCGGGTTGGAGTTTTACTACCAGTTTCAGACAATGAAGGTGTGTCTGCGCTCGGTGCCTGCTTTGCCCGGTGTGTAGGCGTCGGGTTCAGCACCGTCTTGTCAACACTTGAATATGTTGAGCATCACTCACGGGGCATTCTGTAAGAAACCTATTAAGTTAATTGCTGAGGCTGGTGTGTGTGTGTGTGTGTGAGAGAGAGAGGGAGCTTCTCCTCTACAAACTTGGCTTTCTTCGTTGCAAGACACTTCTGATGCAAGCCCCGGCCTCTTGGGGTGATGACATCTTGTCTGCTGCTGTAACCGGTACAGGGCTCATTGTGCTGCCTGCAGGACCCGCACCCAGCCAAATGTAGGGACGCGCTTCAGCTCCTGGTGGTGGCCGCAGGAATAGGCTGGGGAGGGGTTAGGATGTCGATCGGCCCTAATTTAGTGGGGTTTAAACCCAAGCCAGGCTGTGCTGTCTGTGTGGGGACGACTCGAGCATCCCTGTGGGCAATAGCAGCTCTTGCAGTCGGCTTATATCATCCTTTCTGCTCAATCTGGGTACATGGGAACATGCAGTTTTGTACAATCACAGAACCATGGAATGGTTTGTATTGGAAGGGAGCTTAAAACTCACCCCCCCCCCCAAAAGCGGGGCCCCCCTTCCACTAGGGCAGGTTGCTCCAAGCCTCATCCAAACTTTGACCCTTTGGTTTGGGAAAAGGGCTGGGAAGGGACCTCTTGGTCTTTATATTTGCACTGCCACCCACAAATGCCCAAAATAACCAGGGCTGGAGGTGGGGAGCTATTCCTGTTGGGGCTGGGGGGGGGCTGCCCTGGCCCTGGTGGCAGGAAAGCATGGTTCATGTAAGGAGATGGCGCAGAAACAGCCTCCAGCAGCACCTATGGGCATCCCTGGGGGGACACCCACTCCGCTTCTCCTCTCCCCGCTTCCCACATGCCTTTGCATCCCACTGAACAAGGAGCCGTGGGCCTGAGCCCCATCCCAAACAAGAGCAGGACTGTCGGGGGGATGGTGAAACACAGCAAGCAGCAGCATGTGCTGCAGTGCCCAGCCCCAGCCTTTCCCCATGGCCTCACCCAGCCAGGCTGCAGCGGGTCCCCACACCCCTCACCACCCCCAAAATACCTAAAACCTTGGGTTTGCCCCCGCTGGAGCCCAAGGCAGGGTGTAGGGAGCGGGGCAAGTGCTTGCGAGGCACTTGGGGCATTGCACAAACAGCCCCTGGCGCTTGCACGCGCCCCAGGTAGGGCAGCTCAGCCCCCTCCTTCCCGCGCCGGGAGCATCCCACGGGAGCCCGGATCCGGTGGACTTTTATGGAAGAAAGGGAAGTCCATGGCAGAGCCGGAGCAGCTTTTGGCAGCCGCAGCACCGCAGCCGCCCGCGCGCCGGTCGGT
>NW_009932845.1:10317-10647 GCF_000696875.1 Nestor notabilis
CAGCCCCCAGGCAGCTGCGGGGGTGCAGGTTTGGGGGCTGGGGGGGAGTCAGCAGCCCCGGCGTGGGTCTGCCCTGAGCCAAGGGCTATGGGATGTTCAGCAGCCAAAAACGCCGGCGAGAAGGCGCGCTTGGCTCTTTCCCATCATCTAAATCAATGCAAAGGACTCACGAGCATCCCAAAGCTCTCATCCTTCAAGAATCCCCCCCCTTCCCCAGAAAAATAACAAGCAGGAGGGAAGTGGGGGGACGAACTCGCGCTGCTCCAGCGAAGGATGTTTCCTGTTGGAGTTTCTCCTGTCCCAGGGGCAGCTCTGGACTCTCCCTCCATG
>NW_009932845.1:10781-11117 GCF_000696875.1 Nestor notabilis
CTGTTGTCATCAGATGCAAAAGGGAGACTTTGGCCAACGGAAGGAGAGAGAAAGAAGTTAAAGAAAGACTAAAATCAACCTTCTTCCCACCCCGTGCCCCACGCTCCTTCCCCAGCGCTCCCATCAGATTAGAGAAGCCGAAATAGCCAAGTTGGCCCAGAGCGGGAGCAGGGCTGGCACGCGCGGGCTTTGATCCACCCCCGTGCCTGGGAAGGTGGCTGGGATGGGGATCAGACACCCCAGGGAGGAGGAATTTGCAGGGGAGGTTTGTGGCGTGTGCGCCCCGAGGTGCCCCCCAGCCCTGCTTGGCTGCCGGGGGGGGGCGCGGCCGCCCCC
>NW_009932845.1:11135-22387 GCF_000696875.1 Nestor notabilis
TTGTTGGCGCTCATCACTGGGTACCACCCCCCGAAATCCAGGCTCAAGCCCCCGTTTCACACCCTGGGATTTCGATCCCAGGTTGCTGGTGCATCAGTGTGGACCCGGCCTTTGTAGCATCACATCAGAGCTTGGAGCAACCTGCTCTGGTGGAAGGAGACCCTGCAGGGGGTTGGAACTGGATGAGCTTTAAGGTCCCTTCCAACACAAACCATGCCATGATGCTTATGACTGCCAGTGCAAAAACCTGCTCTGAAATGCAGGACCACTCTGGAGATGCTGCTTTTGGGAAGGCTGGCTGGAAAACATGAGGTTTTTCAGTGTTCTTGCAGCACAATACGAGGTGACAGGGCTTTACTGTCATCCTTAAGAGCCTTAAGAGTAGCCACTGCTTGTCCTGTGCACCGAGCATCACCCACCATGCTCTGCCCTCCTCTCCATCCCTTCGCTTCGGATCAGACTGAAGCTCAGAGCATCTCTACCAGCCTGGTTATGCCTCACGGAGCGATGTGCTGCTCACACAGGAGAGGTTCAGGCCCACGTGCCCCACAGACACGTTTATTGCTGTTTACTACAGCTTGGACAGTCCTTGCTGGTGCTTTGCAACCACCAAAGCAAATCTACTCCCATCCCCAAAGGCGAAGCAGGCGGCAGAGCCTCCCCACGGGCACATCCTCGCGGCTGTCCCCAGGGCTTGGTTTCAGTGCAGGCTCCACTCTCATCCTCACGGAATCGGGCTACAGGCCTTTAAATGACTGAATTAGGCAAAATTTGGTGTTTCTCCAAGAATCCTCCGGAAATCTGCTGCTGGAAAAGCAAGCTCATCTTAAAGCTACATGCACGCAAACAAGTTTCCACTCTCAAGAACTGTAGAGACTTGGGATGGAAAAGACCTTTTCAGTCCTACCCAGCCCTTTTTCTGGCCAGTTCAAGCTTGTTCCCTGCGTTGAAATCTCAAGGACTTTACTCACGGCTTTGAAACCTCTCGTGGTTCACCTTTCTCTGGAGTTTTTGTGGCGTTTTGGAACTGGAGGTGAGGGGGTTGCCCTAGTGAGTGCTGGAGGTATTGAGTGGCCTCCTGCTTCCATGGGGTGAATATGGGGAGATCCTGGTGGATCTCCTAAAGGACAACCAGGCAAAGTGTGGAGCACACCAGGATGCAGGGAGAATCAGTGTTGCCAGTAGTGTGTTTGAGTAGCGAGGTGCAAAACCTGCCTTTCCCCTTCATCCCCCCACACTGGAGCCATCCTCAGACCTTCCTCCTCCTCCGAACCCAGCACCACTTCCCACCCAGCAGCCGCCGTTATCGCACCGGCACCGAGGAGGCAGAGGATGCTCATGGGAGGTCCTGGCCGGATCATGTGTGGGATGAAGCCCACCACAGCCCTCCCCTCCATGGGCAGTGGGGTCAGGTTGACTCATCTGGCAACCAGCTCCTCCATGAGCTCGCCTGCAGTTGCAACACCGCCGGGATATTAAACCCAGGCAGCCACGGAGCCCGGCATCCACGCGGCTTCCTAACACACCCCTGGGGTTGCTATCAACATCCCTGTTGTTCTTAGCAGTTGCAGCCAGCATTTATCATCCCGGATTTACAACAGAGGCCCAGGGGCTGGGAGATGGGGTGTAACCACTCAAGGACGCGATTGCAGCGCTCTCCAGAAGGGTCTTTTGGGGTGCTGCAGGTTGCAGCCACCCCGCTGTGTGCCTGGTGCTGCTCCGGCTTTCAGCCACTGCAAGCAAGAACAAGGCAGAGCGGTGTAGACATCAGTCAGAACTTGTACGGCCCTTTCCATAAGCTGATTTAAATAAGCTTTTTAGTCAACCGGTGCAATTCTCTCACTTAAGCAAACCCTGACGCTTCACCACCAGGGATCCAGGAGGGAAAGGGGTAGCAGGAAAACTCCTTCCCGCCGTTTCTTGGCAAGCCAGCCAACCTCAGCTCCCAGATCCATCGCTGCGAGTGTCCTGGCACAGCCAGGTCTCGCGGGCCCTCCCGCAGCACCTTGGCTGCACATCTGGGGATGGAGCATCCTGCATCCTTTTTCCCCCAGCCCCAGCACAGGTACTGCAATGAAACACACCGAACCTCCTCCTTTCTCAACAGAAGGGTTTTGGCTGATGTTTCCAAACCATCCCAGTGTCATCACAGCCTCCACCCCACAGGCTTGGACCCCTCACCTAGATCCACAGGGAAAGGTGCAGATAGGCACCGTGTGTGCCAGCAACGCCTAAGCCAGGCAGGAATTTGTCGCTTGCTGGAAATCCACCCAGCAGAACCTCCCTCTTTTGAAATGGGATATTCTGGCAGTGGCAACACCACCTTTGGCCTTCCAGGAGGGAGGCAGGAGCCTGGGCTCTGCATCACGCGGATCCTCAGTGGTTCGGGTTATTAAATGCAGCATTTTGTCCCTGCTGCTTTTACGTTCCTAGATTAAAAAACCCTATAAAGAGCCAAACACAGGGGTGATATACGTTTATTTTGCTTACTTAATAACCCTGTAGCACGTCCTTCCCTGGGGCATTAGGGTGTATCAGACAAGTCATTTAAATTACAACCGTGCCTGATATTTATTTTTTAATATATTTTTATGGGAGCCTTCCCCATTTATAGCAATCCAGCAGAGAGCCAGACCACGCCAAGGAGCCGTAATCACACCTCATCATCCTCAGAGCCACCAGGGTGCATGGCTGGGGATGCTGACCCCGGGAAGCCGGAGCAGGGGCTCTTCGGAGCCGTGCTGGAGTGGTGACATTCCAACCTGGCCATATCGTATCCTGCTCCAACCTGAGCAGAGCGGTGCCTCCACTGGGGACCCAAGGGTGGCGATGGGACCCCTCGAGCTGCTTCTGCTCCTTGGGGGCTCTCAGGCTCCCACGAGCCTCAGTTCATGTTCGAGGTTGAGGCTGTGTAGTGCATCAGTGTGTACTGGTGTAGCAGCATCTCCCTGGTGGTCGCTGCCTGATGAGAAGTGGTGTCCTGGCAGGATGCTGGTGTTAAAAACACCCAGTTCCAATGCTTGTAACCACGTCACTGCACGGAAAGGCAGACCCAGGGGCTGAGCAGCACCAACCCCCTCAGGTTCACCCAGTGAGGCTCTGGATCAGCCCCAAAGAGAAGGTCTCTGCAGAGAGAAATGCATCTTTTCCACTCTTTTTGTGCCTGTGTGTAGCCTGGATGTAGTTTATCCAACTTCCATGCACAGGCTGACCGTGGACAAACCAAATATCACCCAGAATGGTGAAAATCCATGAGAGTTAAAGGGAACTAAAGTCCTGGGCTTGGGCTATGGGTAATCTGGGGTTGGCAGCTGGGCAACGGCATGTACCTAGCCCCATGTAGCTCAGCAGGACACGGTGCTGGACCACGCATAGCTGGGGCCTGCCGAGAGGAGCGGGAGGCTCTGGAGCACTGGATTAATCTCCTGCTATTAATCATTTGCACTCATGGAAAGCAAAGTGTCTGGGCCATTAGGAGTTAGGCTGGAAGCACCGGGTACCCCTGCTCCAGTGGTGGTGGGATGCTGGGAGCATCCCTGCCTCCAGTCTGGGGCCACATCTCCAGCTGAGCCTGGGGAGTGAAACTGCCTCTGAGCAGGAGCTGAGAGCCTGAGTCATCCCAGCATCCGGGAGCTGGGGCTATGGGGAAGCACCAGCAAGCTGAGGATAACATCTGGGACTGGGAAAGCTGGTCTGTTTCCAATGGGAAGGGGAGGTTTCTCCAGATGGGGCCATGGTGGGCTTTTCTTCCATTGACCCCTTCCATGTCTTCCTCCGTCATTTTCTATTTCTACTAATTCCTTTCCCAGTGGAAAGAACACGACCATTCAGTGGCATAATGTTGGCATAATGGGATGTGACATTTATAATAAAACCAGGATTTGCATGGAAGAGGCTGACATTCTCCTTTGGGCTTGAGGATTGGAAAAGCAAGGGAGACCCTGCGAGGGAGAGGGTTGGATGGTTCGGGTCCATCCCATGCCCCAGCACAGGGATCATCATGGAAGCAAGCTAACATGTGAACAGGGAGCTGGAAACCCTGGGAAACGCTGGAGTTTGGGAATGCTGGGAGCTGGCCGGGCCCTACCCTGCTCCCTGCATGCAGAAATAATTGGAGGGAGAGTTTCTCTTGGACCAGGTTTTTCCTCACATGCTTTTTGTTGGGAAGCAGGATGAGCCTGAGTGTTCCGGGGAGCTGGGGTAGGAGCGGTGCTGGTTTTGGTGGAAAGGAGGCAAACCCAGTGTGCACCTTCCCCTGCAAGGACATGGTTGAACAGATCCGCATCCAGCTGCGACCGGCATCTCTACTCCTTTAGTCCATGTTCCAGCCTCTGTTGCACTTGCAGGAGGCTGGATTGCCATCCCGACAGCTCTGCCCTCCCCGGGATGCTCCTGAGAGCCAATTCAGAAATCCTGACCTCATTAGAAAGATCACAGAAAGAGAGAAAAGCAAATCTGGGCTCCTGGCTGCGCCGGCTTTGAAGCTGCCTTCCCCCCTGTCAAGCCGGCGTGTGGTGAGCGAGCAGCGCAGGAGGAGCCCTGTTTGTTTGGGGATTAACTTCCCCACTTGGCTAATTGCTGGTTAATCACATCAGCACCTCGCCTGCTCCCCGTGGGATGCAGCTCCCAGCACCCCAATGGGTCCCACAGGGTCCCATGGGATCCCTGGGGTGCTCGGGTCCAGGCTGGGGCGTGCTCCCGGCCAGGCAGCAGCAGCCCAGCCCCGCTCTGCTGCTGGGTCCCATCCGTCATCTGTTTGTCCTGGTCCCCTGCCAGTGATTGTGCTGATTCCCACACCCACTTTCCATAACCCTCCGTCCTCGCCCGGGCGCCTCGCTGGCGAACTCGCCACCCATCCCTTCCCCCTCCTCTCCGATGGGATCAGACATGTTCTGGAGAGGGGGAAGAAGGGAAAGGAGGGGAAAGGAAAAAAAAAAAAGAAAGATCAAGAGGAAAACAGACTGTGACTCATTGCTTTCTTCATTTATTGGTATTTATTTATTCCCTCCCCTCTGTGCTGCGACGTGCGGGGCTGGCCGCAGAGAGCAGCAGTGTCCAGCTTGGCAAAGTGGTGTTGGGAATGGGGTGGCAATAGTTTTCTTCACTCTTTTAGCCAAGGGCAAGAGCACAGAGAGGAGCTCCTGGCACAGAAACTGCGTGGCACAGACTTTTAAGGTTGTCCAGGTCTCCGCGTGAGCATCCCGCCCGCATCCCGCGCCCCACCAGCACAGCATGGACCGGAGGGTGGAAATATCTAATTCCACCTCCTACACTGTGTCCTCGGCAGGGGAAAGAGAAAGAGAAGATAAAAGGCTGGGAAGCTCAAATGGTGTCATTAGGAACTATTAATGCTCTCATAAAAGGGCATTAATAAACACAGCAGCTCATCAGCGTCCATTAGCTCCGCTCCTGGCAGGGATCTTTGGGATGAGATGCTCCCTTCGCCCTCACTGGCATTTCAGCACAGGGGCAAGGGGCTGGAGCGGGGGGTTTGTTCCTCCCTGCTGGCAGAATCCAGCTCCTGATCCCTCTCATACTGGGGTGGCAACTAGCAGGAGCAAGCGGGGCTTCACACCCGTCCTGCCGCCAGCAGCCCGTGCCCACTGTGTGCAGAGTGTTCTCCCTTTCCTCCGCAAGAGCTGTTTACTACTAAATAAAATGAGGCAGGGTTTAAAGTGCTCATCCCCAACTTTCTCCCTCCCGCCCTCTTCCTGTTCTCGTCTCTTAAAAGGAGCTTTATCCTTTGACTCTCCCATCCCCGCGGCTAGCCAGAACCCACTGCATCTCGGGGCGAGCAGGCAACCCACATCAGCAGGCAGGAAAACAGGGAGGAGGCCCGGCCTCTCCCGATAAGCCCATGGCAAAGCCAGGAATAGCAGCAAGGTCCCCGCACGGGAGCAGCCCTACCAGGAGCAGGGAAAAGCCTCAATCCCTGCCTTTGAAGAGCAGGGGGCTGGCAGCCGGCCAGGCCACACGGAGAGCTTGGGGTGTGCTACGAGCTTCCCCTGCCAGCCTGGCCCCACGGCCAGGACCAGCACATCTGGGGAAGCAGGCACAGCTGGTAGAGCAGATGTGCACATCTGGATGGAGGAGGAATGCGCATCAGCTGGCAGAGCGGGCTTGCATCTGTGGGTGGGCTGGTAAATGCATCTGGATGGAGTGGGCACGCACATCTGGGCAAGTTGCACTCGCACATCTGGGCAGACTAAGCAGGGAGAGAGCAGCCCCATGGCCTCATGTCCCCCTCGGCACACCTTGGGGCCCTTCTCCTTTGGCTTTTCCCTCCTCTGTGAACCAAAGCAACCAAACCTGCCAAGTCACTGCCCAAACTCTTAGTCGCTGTCTCCCTCCCATTGGGATACTCTTGGCTCCGGCTGCCAAGGTGGCAAGCCAGCTGTGGGGAGCCAATATCCAGGGACCACGAGCGGGCACTTGGCTTCCCGCTGGCCTCAGGCAGCTCGCAGGAGGCTGTCACTGTTGGTGACTCAGTGCAAAGCAGGTTTCTTGTTGGAGAAAGCAGAGCTTTGATCCCGAAGATCCCAAACCGACCATGTTCCCCGTGTGCCCTTTTGCTTCCAGTTATCTGATGCATCTCCCTTTTCTTTTTCGGGGTAATAAGTCCCAGGGCAGGTTGGGACGGAGGAGCCCTGGCAAGGCGCGTGTGTGGGCAGGACTGGAATAACGGGTGCCATAGAAGAGGATTTAGGAGCGCTGGGGGGGCCGGTTGGGAATAGCACAGCAGGTCAGGGGTGAGGTGGCTTGTGCAGGGACGGGAGGTGGCCAGAGGTCTTGCCGTTGCCTCCTTGCCATTAGTCGCATCCTGGTGGGATGCTCGGTGGTCTCGGCAAAGCCACCCTCCTCCAGGGAAGCATCCCAGGACAGGGATGGGGATCCAAGTGCGCCAGGTGATGGGGCACAAGGCAGGAGTTTTGGATGAGAGCAAAAGCACCACAATGGAGCAAAGCTTTACCATGGGAATGCTGGTGCAAATCACCATCATCCTCCGCTGCCAGCCCCTTCCCACCCGGCATCATTCACCCTTCCTGAATACTGGAACTTTAATTAGGCTCTTGTGGCTTTCCCAGTGTGGCACAGCCTGGATCACTGGCCTGGATCAGCAGTGGGCTCCGTCCAGGAGAGGGTCGCTCCCCAGTGACCTTTGCAAGGAAAACACCCAAGATGTTGGGAACCAAACCCCTGGGGAGCAGTGGGTGCAGCCAGGGGGTGGCAGGAGGGGTCCGTCCCTCCATGTCCTTCTCGTGGGGGTCTTCTGGCATCTCACCCCTTTCTCCTTGTCCTTTCAGGGTGCGAATCTGAGGACTGGGGATATCAAAGGGCACGTGCTGACGGGTGAGTGCAGACCCCAACTGGGGGACGGGGTGTCCTGCTGGGAGCTGTGACGAGGTGGTGGCAGAGCTGGCTGGGACAGGCACCCCAGGACATGAGGGGGGACACGAGGGGCTCCCATGGGCGCAGCTGGGCCCTGTCTGAAACAGAAGCTGCTTTTTCTCTTCTTTTTCTAGCGGCAGAAGTGGTTTAGAAACTCCCTGGTGGTTGGAAATGCTCCAAACCAGTGCAGAAAGCGGGGGGATACAATCAAAAAGAGAAACACAAGATAAAAGCGGGTGAATCCCAACAGCTTCTGTGATGTTGCACGAACAAAGACTTTAAGTTCAAAACAAGCCAGACACGGCTCATGGAGTTTACATCCCAAGGGAATGAGGCTGGGGGTCACCGATGCTGGAGGAGCTTCAGCTGCTTGTCCCCTGGCACCGTGTCCCCCCATCCTCAGTGCAGGGTGAGGGGTAGCTGCCAGCACTGTGCACCGGGGGTCTCTCCCAGGGGTGTCTGTTAATGGGAGATCTTTTAAAGTCAAATGGCTTTAACCTGCCAGAGGGGAGATTGAGATGAGCTCTTGGGCAGAAGCTCTTCCCTGTGAGGGTGCTGAGGCGCTGGCACAGGGTGCCCAGAGAAGCTGTGGCTGCCCCATCCCTGGCAGTGTTCAAGGCCAGGTGGGACACAGGGGCTTGGAGCAACCTGCTCTAGTGGAAGGTGTCCCTGCCCGGGGCAGGGGTTGGAGCTGGAGGAGCTTTAAGGTCCTTCCAACACAAACCAGGCTGGGATGCTGGGATTCTGGGATTCTCTGACCTGGGCAGCTGTGTGCTACTCACTCCCACTTTAGCTGGTTGAGAGCTGGGGACGTGCCCACCTGCATGTAACATGTGCAGCAAGGGGAGGCATCAACCCAGTTCCCAGCACCTGAGAACTGCTGCTTCGACCACAAGAGCATCAACCAAACCGGGCGCGGAGGACTTCAAATACCAGCAGCTGGAGCCCAGCCAGGCCCCCAGCTCCCATGGGGCAGCAGCAGGGTGCGGGGTGCTGGCCAGGCACTAGTAGGGTGCTGGGGGTCTCAAGCTTGTCCTCCAGCAGATCCCTGCAGGGCAGTACCCATGGGAGGCTGCACCCAGCACAGTGGGATGAGGAGAGGGTATGGCAGGGATGAAGCAGGGTTGGGAAGGGTGATGGAGGAGAGGTCAAGGTGCTCAGCACAGAGGCGAGGAGCACCCTGAGGCTCTCAAGTTGAAAGAGGAGGAGAGGCAGTGGCTGGCACAGTGGAGGTTGGAGGTGGGTTAGTTCAGGAAAGGGAAAACAGGAGCTGGCCCCTGAGCAGACAGGGGGATCCTGGCAGTGATAAGGGAAAGGGGGTTGGGGCTGCTCTTACCCATCAAACACCCAAGCTGCCCGGTGTTTTCTCCCTCCTGGTGCCTGGTGTTGGGTGGGAGAACTGATCCCAGCCTGGAGGGATGGGGTGGACCCGTGGTTGTGGTGTGGAGCGGGATGCTCAGCCGTTATCTTTTGCATCCCCAGATTACGTCCGTCCCACGCCGCCTCCCCGCAGCGGGTACCACCGCTACCAGCTCCTCCTGCACGAGCAGCCAGCGCATGAGGCCATCACCCTGAGCCCCGAGGAGCGCGTCTCGCTGGGTAAGGAGCAGCCGTGCCCTCCCCCTGCTCCCACACCATGTTCCCAAAGGGAGCGGGCAATGCCACGTGTTGGCGCGTTCCCCAGGCGCGATGCCGGGGATGCTCATTTGGTGCAAAGGAGTTTCAAGTCCTTTCATGGGACGTGGTTGGGGTGTGAAGTCCTTGGCTAAATGGCTGGTAACGGCCTGGCTAGCGGGATCGGAAGCAAGGAGAGATCTCATGGGCTGTGAATTCCATCCAGTCCCTGCTGGAACCTCTTCCCCCCTGAGCCGTGGGAGTTTCATCACCTCGGAGGGAGCAGATAAGGATCAGACGTGGAGATGGTTTAGCAAGGGATTGCTCAAACTCGGCTGACACAACGCTCACCAACTCCCAGCTCCCTCCACCCCGGCACAGGGCTGCTGCCTCCCTGAGTGCTGCACGGCAAGGATGGAGGCAAGAAGCTGAGACCCCCCCGGACATGATGGGACCATCCCTGCTGCTTCATCCCAAATGGTCGCACCCTGCAGGACCCTCAGCATGGGCAAGGCCCATGCAGAAGTGCTGGCGCAGCAGGAACACGGGATGCCACAGCTCACGTGGCCTCAGCAAGGGAAATTTCCCAACTTTCCCAGTGGGACCACATGAGCACGGCTCGGCAGGCAGGGCGGGTCTCGTCTGCGCCAGCCTGACTCACCCCTGCGCGCTCCTAACCAGCCCTGCACATCCCAAGGGACAGCAGGCCCGTCTGGAGCTCATCCCTGGACCCCCGTGCCAGGAGATGCCCCAAATCCCAGCCGGCACAGGGCTGTGATGCTCGTCCTGTGGCCAGGCCGGGCTGCGGCTGCTGCTGCGAGTCTCTCTGCGGGTTATCTCTGCCCTTCAGTTGCTTTCTGGCTCATTAGCTCTGCTTCTTAATGACATGCATTGAAGCCACCCCCCTGCCAGAGGAGTGGGGCATGTCCCTGTTCCCTTGTTCTTGGAGAGGTCAGAGGAGGGGGCTCCACTGCTGGCACCCAGGGCCACGCACCCGCATCCCCATCGCAGCATCCCAGAGCTGGGGATGGAGCTTGGAACACCCACCATAAACCCTCTTATTAACAGGATGTGCAGCTCCAGCTCCCCAAATCTCACACCCAAAGGGGTTCAGCCACCAGATCCATGTGAAGATCCCTCCATCCCTTTGTCCCTGCTCTGTGCCCCATGTTGTCTCCATCCTATCCTCAAGTTTCTCAGCCCTCCCCAGGCTCCCTGGGAAAGACCCGTTAAAACAGCAGCGGATGTTTTCTCCCCAGCATCTGATGTCTGAGCATCATCGTTTCAGTGGAGGCTGCTGTTTAAGTAGTTGGTTGAAGGTTATTTTTAACCATTTCACTGTTGCATCATAGGCTTGGCCTGCCCAGTTAATGTCTCCTTTAATTCCCAGGGCACGAGCCCTGAAAGCAGCCAAAGGATGAGATTTTGGTGTCTCAAGGGTTTTAAATAAATCCATCCCCAGGGACCACAGAAGGACAAACACCACTGAGCCTCTGGCACATCCAGCCCCTGTGGTGCAAAGGAGGAAGGAGAAAATGGTTTTGGTAGAACATGAAAATAAGGGGGATGCTGACTCTGACCCCAACAGACCAGGGGTGAGGAACTCATCCAGCTCCTCCACAGCTCTGCCTTGGTCCTCTCCTCCTGCGGCCCAAGAGATGCAGTGCACAGCCTTGCTCGGGCTTTTCCATCCTGCTTGGCTTTAAACCAGCTCCTTCTCGTTGCTTTTATTTTGCCTACAGCTGGTGGCAGGGATATCTCCACCTCACCTGAGATGGAGGCGCCCATCATCACCCAGCCCCAGAGAGGGAGGGAGGGAGGGAGGGATGTCCAGACCGGAGCACCCGGGGTGCATCCTGCGCCCCTGTGCTGCGCATCGCCAGCGCCGTGCCAAGCATCCTTCCCTCCGGCAGCTTTCCCACCGCTCGGGGAGACCACGGAGCTCCATGAGAGTGTTTCTGGGGCTGCTCAGCTCACAGAGAAGCTCCTTCCTGGCGCCTCAAGGGTGAAGCAAGAATGGTGCTGGGACAAGCGGGGCTGAAGCAGGCACCGCGGCATGTGCCAGGCGGGATGGCAGGAGCTCAGCAGTGGAGCCAAGAGGCCGGAGCCTCCAGAAGAGGGCACTAAACCAGGACCTGCCCGTTCGAACCCTCTCCTGCTCCTCGGGAAATTCCCTGGGGAATAAAAGCCGAGGGGTGATGGCCAGGATGGAAAATAAACCAGTGCTGCCGCTTCACAGAGCCGGCAGC
>NW_009932845.1:22480-22857 GCF_000696875.1 Nestor notabilis
AGTGTGGCACCCCCCCGCTGGTGTCCCCACAGCGAGGTGACAGTGGCGAAACGGGCTGTTCACAGCAGAGGTGTTTCTCCAGGGTGTCTCTTGAGCAAAGAGACTTGTTTCATCAGGAAAAATCCAAACATCTGATCCTCCTCCTGATCAATCCCTGCACCAGCCGCCTCTCGCCCTGTGGCCTCAGGCAAAGAACCCTCTTGGAGCCTCAGTTTCTCCACCTCTGATTCACTCCACGTTCTGGCTGTGCAGCAGCTTTGTCACTGAGCACCAGCTCTGTCCTCACTTGGGACCCACAATGAAGAGCCGTGGGGTGTCCCCGAGGCTGCCAGGCGCTGGTGGCGATGCAGAGCTCTTCCTCCCAGGCCGGGGGGGGT
>NW_009932846.1:0-259 GCF_000696875.1 Nestor notabilis
GGGCTAAAGGGAGGGAGGGGCTTAAATGGGGGGTTCCTCGCCACTGACCCCCGTTGGTTCCCCCCCCCAGACCCTCCTGTTCCTGCTCTGTGCCGGCAATGAGGGGTTCTATTGCTGCCTCTACCTGCTGCACTTCGGGGAGGGGCCGCCCGGTCAGCGCTGGGATGGGATGGGATGGGATTGGGATAGACTGGGATGGGATGGGATTGGGATGGGATGGACTGGGAGGGACTAGGATGGGATTGGGGTGGGATTGGGA
>NW_009932847.1:0-243 GCF_000696875.1 Nestor notabilis
CACTGGGCACCTCCAAGGTCTTCAGTTGGACGCTGGGCACCTCCATGGTCTTTAGTTGGATGTTGGGCACCTCCAAGGTCTTCAGCTGGATGTTGGGCACCTCCAGGGTCGTTAGTTGGACATTGGGCATCTCCAAGGTCTTGAGGTGGATGTTGGGTAGCTCTATGGGCTTGAGTTGGATGTTGGACACCTCCACAGGCTTGAGCTGGACGTTGGGACCCTCCCCGGTCTTTAGTTGGACAT
>NW_009932847.1:288-541 GCF_000696875.1 Nestor notabilis
CCTCTATGGGCTTGAGTTGGATGCTGGACACCTCCACAGGCTTGAGTTGGACGTTGGGCACCTCCATGGTCTTTAGTTGGACCTTGGGCACCTCCATGGTGTTGAGTTGGACATTGGGCATCTCCATGGTCTTTAGTTGGACACTGGGCACCTCCATGGTCTTTAGTTGGACGTTGGACACCTCCATGGTCTTTAGTTGGACGTTGGACACCTCCACAGGCTTGAGTTGGACGTTGGGCACCTCCATGGTCTT
>NW_009932847.1:1020-1868 GCF_000696875.1 Nestor notabilis
CACCTGGCGACAGGCACTGGGCACCTCGGTGGGCTGGAGATTGAGATTTGTCACCTCTATCGTCTTCACTTGGATGCTGGGCACCTCCATCACTTGGTGCTGGACGCTGGGCACCTCAGTGTCTTGGAGACGGACATTGGGCACCTCCGTGACTTGTATTTGGACACTGGGCACCTCCGTGCTTTGGTCCTGGACACGGGGCACCTCTGCAGCCTGCAGGTGGGCACCGGTCACCTTCGTGGTCTGGAGGACACCGGGCACCTCTGTGGTCTGGAGCTGGATGTTGGCCACCTCCACGTCCTGCAGCTGGATGTCGGGCACCTCTCCGGCCTCGAGATGGACACTGGGGACCTCTGTGGTTTGGAGCTGGATATTGGACACGTCTGTGGCTTGGAGCTGGATGTCGGGTACCTCGGTGGTTTGGAGCTGGACATTTGCCACCCCTGTGGTCTGCAGCTGGACGTTGGGCACCTCCGTGGCCTGGAGGTGGACGTTGGGCACCTCTGAGGGCTGCGGCAGGGCTTGGAGCTGGATGTTGGTCACCTTGGAGGGCTGCGGCAAGGCTTGGAGCTGGACACCGGCCACGTCCGCGGCCTGGAGCTGGATGTTGGTGACCTCGGAGGGTTGTGGCAGGGCTCGGAGCTGGATGTTGGTGACCTCCAAAGGCTGTGGCAAGGCTCGGAGCTGGACACTGGTCACCTCCGCGGCCTGGAGCTGGATGTTGGTGACGTCTGAGGGTTGTGGCAGGGCTTGGAGCTGGATGTTGGCCACCTTGGAGGGCGGTGGAAGGGCTTGGAACTGGACATTGGTCACCTCGTTGCCTTGGAGCTGGATGTTGGTGACATCCA
>NW_009932848.1:0-308 GCF_000696875.1 Nestor notabilis
CGGGCACGCAGGCATGGTCTCGGTGCCCGGGCTCCCCCCGCAGTCTCTGCTCCGTGCAGACTTAGATGAGAACGCCCCGCAAGCGCAGAACCATAGCCCGGGCCGACTCCAGCCCGGGCAGCCCAGGGAGTCTGACTCGTCTGGTCTCGTACGCCTGGGGCTGAGCTCTCGGCGGCGCTTAACGGCCCGTTATGAAAAGGCACCGGGGGGCCCGTCAGACCCCCAGGTAACAGCGGAGGGGTAGCACCGGAGGAGGAAGGATTTATACGCATGGGATGGCTTCTGCCCCCAACGGAGAACACGAACCG
>NW_009932848.1:380-11224 GCF_000696875.1 Nestor notabilis
CGCGGTCAAGGGTGAACCGGCACCTCGCCGTGCTCGAAGGCAGCACCCGCAGGGGAAGCAGCACAAAGCACCTCTGGGGTCACTGGCCCAGACGTGGCTCAGCTCGGTACGGGGCTCCCAGCATTGGGTAAGGACCATGTCCTGCTGAGCGCTGCAGAGACCTGGAGCCTACGGACAAGGACAAAGTTCTGTGCAGTCGGGCAGGAGGGGAGAAACAGCTGGGAGCAGGCAGGCCACGCAGCGGGGAGCGCAGAGGCACTGCCTGCCGGCGGCGAGCGCAGCACAGCACCTCCGCGGTGAAGGCTTCTGCAGATACGGTCACAAAGAACAGCTTCCAGGAGGGCGATGTGGTGGCTTTGCAAACGCTGAGGCCGCTTCTCCCAGGTGTGGAGCAAAGCAGGAGAGAGCATGAAGGGGCTTGTTGGAAATGGACGATGGAGACAGTCTCTGTTGCATGGGAGATGTTGGGTGGAGGAGAGGTGGATAATGAACAGCTGGGAGAGGGAAGATGAAGAGTCCACAATTGGGGCAGAGAAAAGAGGGTGCCAGGGAGGAGCATGGGGAGGAATGATGTGGTCTAAGCCACTGGCCAGCACAACAACATTTGTAGCAGCCCTCTAGATACAAACCAGCAGATCAAGGAACCCTCTGCAAGGCGTGGACATAGTTGGGAAGTAGGAATCCATGGAAAGATGATGATGAGCCCTCAAATAATGAACAGACAGGCTGGATGACGCCAGCTTTACCTTCAAACTAATTTCCTGACAATTATCTCTGCCATGGCACCCCAGCTGGTCTCTGGGGCCTCTGGGTCCATGTCTGTTCAGTGCCTCCCTGGGGCAGGCTTGGTTGCCTGCTCCATCTTTGGATGTTCTTTATGCCCTGTGGAAAAAAAGAAATTTCAAAAATTGAGAAGGATCCAGAAGTTGTCCAGGAAAAAATAAAATAATCACAGCTATGTAATTTCTCCAGGGCTGTGTTCGTACATTGAGCACGTTATGAAAACCAGCTCTTTGGGCTGGTTCATTGACTGGCAGGAATTAGAAAGCTAAGTCACTGCAGGGCTGGCAATTAGCTGCTGTGTAAATGTTTTTGTAGAATCAAATTTCCAGCACGAGGGGAAGAGAAAAGCGTTTGTAAAGCAAGCTGCCCCCTCGGCAACGGAGCTGTGCGGGCAGGGGACAGCTGCAGCTTCTGCGCTCTGGAGCAAAGGGATTGTGCCTCAAACACACACAGCTTTGGTCTCTCAAGGGGTAACACCCCCAAATCCTCCCTCCTGCAGCACCAGGGATCTGCGCTGTGTGGCTCTGCTTTCAGCTGGAGCAGCAGCATTTTACATTTTGCCTGTTGGGCCCACTGACAGGAGATGGGGGAAAAGCAGTTCTAAAACCATGAGAATGTGACTGGAAAGCCCCTGCATCAGCAGCACCTGCACTTGTTCCTTTTCCCATGGATCCATACATCATGGGAAGCAAAGTTCCCTTCCCTTTGCAACCCTGTCCCACTGAGCCATGAGCACTTGTGGGGAAACAGAGGTCTTCAGAGAGAAAAAGGCAGAAGGGGAAAAAGGGGTGACCTCAAGGAGCCCCTCGCTGTGAGGAAACCCCTGTGGTGACAGCTCAGCTCTGTGCCATAGGCATGGTGGAGCCCATGAGTGCATGGGGCTGGGGCTACCACACCACAGGCTTTTCTTCCCTCCTGGTTCATGCCTGGTCATAGGAAGAAGCTGAGCATGTGGTGGGGGGAGAAGAGGATGGACTTGCAGGGGCACAGGGAATGCCAGACCTCCATCCGTAAGAACTCAGGGTTCATTAGTTCCACTACGTGCAGAGCAAGTTGCTGGAAGAGCCTGGGCTTAATGCTGAGAGCGGCCCTTGAAGCTGTGTCTGGGGTCCCTTTGATTTGGTTAATTAGATGCAAAGTTTCCCTGTGCAGTGGGAGGCCGGGTATGTGCCGAGGAGCGCAGCTACCCCGGGTTTGCTAAGGGGGTAATTTACTGTGGCTGGCTGGGAGGCTGAGTGTACACAGCTCCACCCGCACCAAGTGCTCTTCTCCCAGCTGGAATGTCCTCAGCACCGGAGGTGGAAGTGCTGTTGGGTGTCACTGTGCAGAGCCCTGGAGCAGCCGTCCTGCTGTTTGCATCTATATATCAATGTTCACTTATTTTTTCTAAATATCAGTTATTTTTCTAAGTAATAGTTTTCACTGCTTCCGTGGCCAAACTTCCTAATCCCCCTATTTTTCAGCCTAAATTTGATCTTTGATTCAATCAAGTAGCTTTGTTTCTGCCTCTCTCTCTTCCCCTGCTCCAGAGGATCTCTCCTTACACAGCTCAAGTGTTAGGGCTTGCCTGCACTTGAAGGTTAACTCTGGATCAAGGGACAAATAAATACGAGAGTAACTGATTCTGAATGGTTCTAGAAAGATTTACTCAAAACCAGTTGTTTCTGAGTAACCCAGTGCACTGGCCTGTACGTTCCTCCTGTTAGCAGCAGGATCAGATAAGACAAAGTCTGTAAAAAGCAGGTCTGTTTCTTCCCCGCTGCTTTCTCCCCATTGCTCTAAAAGCAGATAATCATCTCCCCCTTTAGAGTTCGCCTCACTTCAATCCTGACGCTGTCACAGCCGAAATGTGGCTACAAAAAGCTCTAGGAATTCCCCAAGCATTTGCATCGCGAGAGGTTATTTCACAGGTAAGGAATGCAATACCCATCTTCCTGCCTCCCCTACCTGTCTGTGCCCCTCCATCAGGTCTGTCTTTACCAGGCTGCAGTTTCACAGGGCATTTGCTTTGGGGATCGGTGACAAGTGTCACATTCCTACCAAAGCCTTCTCCTTGCAGCCGTGCCACGCTGCAGCACATCCCTGCCACAGGCCATCACCAGCAGGTAGCCATCTGGAGATGCTGATGGAGCCTCCCGAGCTGCAGGTTTGCACTTGGAGAACCCTAATTACTGCATGCAGGGGCAGATCTGGGCAGTGCTCTGGGTGTACCTGAATTTAAGTTATTTAGGTTAACAGCAAATTGCACAGGATGATTGCTCGGGGATCTGGGCAAACTATTCAAAGCAGAAGAAAGCGTCTGATGAATTAGCCAATATTTTTGTTTGTGGACAATCCCTCCCCCCCAAAAAAAAAATTAAAAAATCCCGTTCTTACCAGTGTGTTTGCTGCTCAAAATTACTCCATGAATCATCTATGACTGAATGTATTGCAGTCAGTGGGTTTCTTGTGTCCTGATTTTATTTTCATCTTTGGGCTCTATCTAGTCCTAATTTTGCTCTGTGCTGAGTGGTGGGTTTCAGTCTCCCAAGTCCAAACAGAGCTTTCATGTCAGATGTGAATACACAAGCACTGCTTTTTCATCTTATAAAGTTTTTTACAAGCAGAATTTGCAACTGACAAATAATCAGATAAAAATAAAAAAGTTGCTACCACTAAATGGAATTCACGGATTTCTCCCAAGCAAAGGGGCATATTTTCCACAGTCCTGCCTCACTGATATTCCCCTGAGGGATAACAAAGTCCTGGCATCACAGGTAGGTGACATTTCATGGCCTCGCCATGGCAGCGTGGCACACAGCCCTGTCTCAGGCTGGATGCGACGGGCTTTGAGCACACTCTCCCCACACAGACCTCTTGCTGTCTGCATCCTTCCTCTGTCTCTTTTTAGCCAAAATACAATGCCTGGAATGAAGTGACTGTATGGCAAGAGTCAGAGATGAGAAAAGAGAGGAAGAAAACCCATGGTGTCTGAGCAGAGGAGCTGCAGATGGCTGGACGTGACTGCACGGGAAGGGGAGGCAGCACTACAGAGTGCTGTCTCAGCTTTCAAGTCTTGTGCTCCCAGGATCTACATGCCATTTCTTGGATGTGGTTTGCCCCCAGGGCAATCTCAACAGCTGTGAAGTTTCAGCAGATGAACAATGTAGTTTTCAATAAATTTCACCAAGCAAATGAAAGGATTTTAACTCATTCCTGCTGGCCCACTTCTGGTCTGATGGCTCTTCCAGACCTGAATACACTAACATCACAACCCCAGGGTCTGGCTGCTGGAGCACACCTGAGCTGGACTGCTCTGCTCCAGTTCTGGAGAGCTCTTCCCCATCCAAAGCAGCTTCTCTCAGCCATGCCCATGGGTCTTGGGAGGTGTAGGTACATCTCTGCATTGACTTGTGTGACTTAAACCGCCCCTGGTGACCCAATGTGGAATGAGGATGCCCCTACCTCCTGGTGAGGAAAGAGGAGGCAACAGGAAGAGAACTTTTCCAAATCTCCTCTTCCTTAGTGGCAGTTGCATCTCAGAAGTTCAAATTCCTTTGTATCCACGCATCCAGCATCAGGGCTTGTGCACTTGGAGGCATGTTCTGATCCCAGCTGAAGGCTGATGCCATAAGTTGTAACTAAAAGAAGGGCTTTTGTGTCCCCAAATTCCTCAGTCAGACCTAGTCAAGAAATTACCTCTGCTAATACACCACCGGTGTATCCTCAGATAATGAGGATGACAATTACTGTGAGCTCTGTGAATTCACCTGCTAAATGTGGGACAAGGCAGCAAACCTGAGCCCAGAGCTTTTGTTTAATTTCCTTCATGGCTGCAGAGCACCCCATGAGCAGGGCAGCCAAGAAGCCAGCGCAGGTTTTTTTGGTGTCTCTCTGGAGGATTTGAACAATGAGGCACTGCCTCTGCTCTGCCTGGGATCTGCCAGGCAGGTTCAGGGAGCCCAAAGCAGGGACCTCACAGCCCCAGCAGGAGATGACAGTGCTGAGCGGGCCCTGGAGGGGTCTCACACGTTTACAGGCTTCCTGTGTTACCTGTGCTGTCCTGGTCAATGGGCTTTGCATTTCCTCCTCACCCAAATGCCTCTCCGAGGCCATTCTCTTCCACTCTCACACAGCTGCTCCCTGCCAGGTCTGGTTCCCCCCTCACTGGTGCAGACACACCAAACAGGAGCTGTGAATGGTGGTTTCCCAAGCACAGCTCCAGGCTAGGAGGTGTCTGTAGTAAAACGACTTGTGAGCAAATACAGAAGCAAGGATGGGGTCTGTGTAAGGCAGAGGCACGCGTTACCTTCTAGGAGGCTGTTAGCACCAACCCATGAACAGCTACTGCTTTGAACTAGAATATTACCATAACTACCTCCTCCATCTTCCCCTTCTCAAGCAAAGACATAGCCCCTGTGGTAGCCAGAGAGGCTTCGTGTGATGCTGCAGCCTCTACGTGAGCAGTTCACAGCCACCCGTGTTGGGATCCTTTGTCTCAGCTCTCTAAAACATCTCACAAGTTTTAATGACCACATTGCTCTCCCTGCCCTACTGACCCACCAGCTTCCAACATCTTTTCTCAGGAGGAGACTAAATACTGGAGACAATCTTTTCTTTCCTCTGTAAAAGAAGATGGAGGTGTCATCTTTTCAAATGGAGGGTCAATAACCCCTGCAAATGCAAGAAGTCTGGTTGCGTGCTCTGGTTTGTCATGATTTCTGCTGCAATGCTCTTCCTCCAGCTGCAATCCTCCATAAAGTGCTGAGCTCAATGCAGTGTCCATCCATGGGCTACTCTGTAGGAGCAGTCCATACATTCTCTGCTGTAGAAACAGCCTGGCCATTGAAAAACCAGTGGTCTGAGCAAACACCTCAGCTCTCTGGAAGGGCTGGGCACTGTGTATGCCATGCTGGATTCATTCCCAGCCTTGTGCAAGCTCTTGTGGTGCTCCTTTGAGACAGTTCTTTGAAGTGTTCAGGTTGGTCTCTGGGTGCTTCTCTGGATCTGTGAGGGTTCTACAGTGAGTTTGTGATGATGTGGTCTCAGAGTCCAGCAATTGCCATCCAAGAGAAAGTAGAAAAACATCTTGGGCACCGAGCTCTGCCACAGTCCAGCAGCCAATTTATGCCAGAGACATTCATTAGTGGCAATGCAGCATGGGCCACAGATGTGTCCTTCCCCACAGCACCTAGGGCAGCATGAGCTCTGAGCTGCAGGACACTGCATCACTGCAGCTGTGAGAGGCTTTGCATCCCATGGGAGCCAAGAGAGCACTCACCAGTGAAAACCCACACCTCTGTGATTTCTGTTCCCATTTATCTCTCCCGGCCTGAGTTCACTTGCTCTCCTGTCTTTCTTCTCTCCTGGCTCACATCCTTACTGCTTTCACATGGCTTCATTTGGTCAAAGCCCACAGCACTACCCTGATGCTGGGGAACCAATGAGTCCAGCTCCCTCCCAGCCCTGAACACATCCATCCTGCTCCTACTGAGATGTGGGGAGCACTCTCTACTTCCCACTGCTGGCCCTGGCCTGCCAAAGCTGGCCTGTGCATCCCAGGGATGGTCACCTCCCACTCATCACAGTCAAACGCGGGCAGCAGGACGATGCCTGAGCAGCGCAGAGGGGCAGGAGGGTCCCATCACAGCGAGGCTATGCTGAGAGGGGCTGGGGGAGTGGTCCAGGGAGGTGAGTTCAGCGGCGTTTGCTGAGGAGGGAGGAGAGGGAGGGAGGTGAGCGAGGGAGGTGAGGGACTTGGCTGCTCTGAGCAGAAACGTGCATGAAGAAAAGCCTCAACCCACACCCTGAATTCCACAGCTCAGCTCCAGGGACAGGGGGAAGGGCGAGAGGACAGGACGGGACTTTTCTATCAGACCTGTGACTTGTTTGTGAAAGTCTCATCTCACCAGCCCTGCCTGCCTCCTCCTCCCTCGCCTCCACTGCTCAACCTGGGTTTATTAACGCAGTCCCCCTTAGGCTAGAGGGAATCACATCCCAGGAGACATTCCAGTCCCCACTCGGCTTCAGAGGGGATCAGAGGAAGCCAAGGGGTGGGGGGTGCTTCACCAGGACGTCTCATTTGCGGAGAGCTGGCAGGTGGTAGAGTGCTGCAAGACAGCACTAGCAGCATCCTTTGCGTGTGTGTTGGAGCCTGTGCTCACTTTTGTCTCCCCCAGCCACTTCTGGGCTGTCCAGGCAGCGAGCTGGAAGCTCTCAACCTGGCTCTGCATGGCTGGGCACAGGGAGCCTGGGCAGCCTTTTTGTTATCACCCTTTTGCTCAGGTGATGAACACAACTGTTGGTGACATGCGGCCAGGTCCAGGCTGCTTGCAGGGGCTGGACCCTTCCCCAAGCACCCACAAGGCCTCAGCTGCCAGCTCCTCGCACTCTGCACCAGTCAGGGCTGACACCTCTCGCCAGGAGTGGGAGCTGGCTCCCCGGCGTCTGGCTCCTCAGGTAGATTGTGGTGTGCCCTGAGCCTGCGCCAGGAAAATGCCAGCAGATGAAACTTCGTCTCAGGCCAAGAGACATGAAGATGGATGTGTTTTCCTTGCCTGGCTTATCTTGCAGGCAGCACTTCTCACCAGAGCCCTGCACTGTTCGTGTGCGCTCGGCTCCTGGCATGGGGACAGGCAATGATTAGACAACAAACACTGTGGTGCACCTCTCCTGAGCCTGCAGCCTGTCACTGCCCTGCCAGACCACGGCCCAGCAGGGAGATGCTTCTCAGGGACTGAATCCCAGGGTGGTAAGGGAGAGAAAGAGCCGCAGGAACCCACGGCTACTTGGGCACCACTTGAGCTGCAGTGCAAGCTATGGGACTGGGGCTGTGGCTGCCCCAGGGATCCAATCCCTGACTGGACCCCTGTGCAGATGCACCTCTGCAAGGCAAGGGGCAGGACAGTCCTGACACCACCTCGCTTGTTCCGAGGCTGGAGGAGGCAGCAGTGCTGTCCAGCAGCTCTGCAGGTAGTCATGCACCCAGCCAGGGGGCTCTGCTCCACACCTGCCACTTGTACAGTGCACCCAACCTCGTCACAGTCTGCACGGCTGGGTTCAACCCAGAATTAAGGCCAAGGAAGGGGTTTTTTTTTTAAGGCAAAACAAAATAAGTGTGAAATAAGTAGTAGTGGATCAAGCAAAACTTTCTGGAAATCCATAGTGGGAATGCTGCCCTGGCCTGGTTTTCCCTGGTCTGGGAAAAAATCAAAACAACTTATTTTGGCATTTTCATGTCTGGATCCAGGACATCCTGCACAATTCCAGCCATTTTCATTAGAAATATTTTAAAAAGCTCAAAAGAGTTTTGAAGAAAAGCCTTTTGCTGACCAGCAGACATTTTTACATATTACTTCACCTTTCCACTTTTGAATCTAGGCCCAAAGGCCAAATGTCCCCTAACTCCACATCCTCTCCTTGCCCATGCCCATGCTTTGGGCTGCCAGCTGAGGGAGAGAACTGGGTAATTCAAGGCCTCTTAAAGAAATACTCCTGATTGCTGGTGTTTATAAGGGCAGTGCATGGACCATGACCCCAGCCCTGTTTGCACCTTGTTTGCATCACCTGTACAAACACCCACTTTGGCTGCCCAGGAAAAAAACAAGGTGCCAGAGTCAAAGAAAAGGGGAATCCAAAGGCAAAAGGGTGAGAACAAAGACTTGCCCGATCGGGATGCGTCCCATTTGTCACCCACTAAGCAGTGATGCTGGAGACATCAATTCATGAGGCCATCACCTACAGAGAGGAGAAAAAAGACATTAGAGAAGGGAAGTCAGAGGGGTTTCACTGTCCTGGGGATTTGGCTCCTGGACTCTCTTCCAGCTGCCCAGAAGGTGTAAAGCTCCATGCTCACTTTGCAGGGAACCTAAAACCATGTCCCCAGCCACACAGAAAACAGCTGTGAAAGTCACATCAGGGAAGTGGCAGGAAACAAAGGACTTTGGAAAAGACAGGGTTAATCCATTTAAATTCAGTTTCTCTCTCACTTCTTTCCCCTCTCCCATTTTCTCTGATCAGAGACCTCTTCCCCCACCTCCTCTCAGTCCAAAGGGCCTCACAGCAGTTTCATACCCAAGTGGCCCATGAACTGGAAGAGTTCTACTTTGAAAGAGCAGAACTGGACCTGGTGTTCCCTTCCTCCCTCTTGTAGTGTCTTTCCAGCAAACACCTGCTGGGGAAAGGGTTGCTGAGAGAGGTTGTCCCCAGTTGGTGGTTCCTATTGAGACACATTACAATGCCACATCACTCACCAGGCATTGACAGGGTCCCTCCTTGCTGGAAAGCACCAGGGAAGTGGAGAAGAGCTAATACTTGTGGCCAGAAGGACTTGGAAAACTAATGAGAGTTCTGTTGCTTGCTAGGCTTGGAAGGCACTGAAGCAGACACTGAGCAAGGAGAGCTACACATAAGGATGCTGTATCAGCAACATCAGTGACCATTGGGACCTCCCAATCATGAAGGGTTCTGCTGAGCTTCTGCAACCATCTTGATATCCCTGAACCCCATATTTGGCTCCAGCCTGGGCATGAGTGGCAGGAAAGCAAGCAGACAGAGCCTGTACTGTTGGAGCTCTGGGGCTGGGGTGGGAGCCCTGTGCTCATCTGCCAGCAGCCAAACTGCAGACAAAGGTAGGGATGAGGGCTGCACAGACAGGACAGGCAGTGGCTGAGAGAGCTCCCAGCATAGCAGCACTAGCAAAAAGGACTTCTTCAGGCTGCACATAGGACTCTCTGCAGAAGGTGAATGCACAAGCCCCAAACACCCAATGGCCATTTTCTAGTGCCTGAAGATCTCCTTGCTTGTCTGGGAAATATCTGCAATCCCAAACATACCATGCACTTTCTTTTGTGCTAAGAGCCGTGGCAGAAGCCAGCAGTTCTCACACACAGTCCCATCTCTGCTAGGACCATGTTTCCCAGAACATCCCCTTCAAATATCTCCCTTTATTAAGAAAAGCCAAACTGCCTGTCAGTGTTTCACATGCTGCTCCCATGCCTCTTCCCAAATTCCCTGGGCACCAGCAGGCTCCACTGCCATGGGCTGGAAAGCACTGAGCTGCCAGAGACACCGGCATTAAAAGAAAAGACACTAAAGAAAAGAGAGACAAAGGCAGGAAAGCTTTTCTTGCTGGGACCCAGCTGTTGGACTCCGAGCAAGGCAGGAAAGTAGGATCTGCTGTGCGTTCCTGCGGCATAGCCGGAATAGCGGGAAAAGGGTAGATTTCGCAGCGTGAATTCTGAGCCCCATGAACACCAACTCTTTGCTTCTTCCCTTCTGCTTTTTCCCTCCTTCCCTTTCCCTTCTTACAAGTATGGCCTCAGGGATGGACCAAACCCACTGCTCCAGTGCAGAAGCATGGCAGCACCTTCCAAGCACAGACACAACCAGGCTCCTTCTCACATCTGCTTACCGTACCCAGTATTTACATCCTCAGTATGGTTCCCATAAAACAAAACATGAACAACACGATAGTAATAGAGTCTGAGATGTCAGGAAGCCTTACCCACTCCCTGCACGCCAGCCCAGGCAGCTGGAGATCAAAGTTTTCTTATTTGCATACATTTCTTGAAACAATTTGCAGCTAAAAGTCTACTGAGGAGATGCTAACACACTCCAGGGCTTCTCTCATAGAAACAGGAACCAAGAAACCAGATCTGTCCATTGCTGCCTCCATCTCCAGGTGGCTGAGCAGATGGAGGCATTGGTATCTCCAAAATGGGGAGCTGTTCCCTTCCTTCCCTCAACATTCCGCACAGCAAAAGCCTTCTAGGAAACAGTATGAAGGGCTAGACAAATACACATGGCTTCAGCAGGGATGCTCCCCATGGAGTCTGAGAGGGTCTAAAAGGATTGCTTTTAGTCCTGGATACCCCTGGACAGGAGAGATGAAAGCCACCTTTAAACTGAGCCGTTTAAAGCCATCCCGATCCGGACAGAACCCAGTTGCAGGACTGGAAACATTGACTTAGTTGATTCCAGACGCTGCTCCCTCATCCGCAGATGCAAAAACACGGCGACGAGGCAAAGTAACACCCCTGGGGGAGCAATGGGACCCGGTTGCTCGGAGGCCAGGGGCGGGA
>NW_009932849.1:0-2877 GCF_000696875.1 Nestor notabilis
GAGTTTTCTCATGATTCTTTTTAGCATTTTGGTTGATGTTTTGGAAGTAAATTGTTGGTGTGTAAAGCTTGCATGGGTCTGTGCTGTATCCTAAATGTAATATAATATTGTTAATTTATTTTTAATTTTACGTAATACTTCAGATTTTAAGAAGGGTATCAAACTGTTGGGTTTTCTGGCTTGTTTTATTTTGATTTTTCTCTTGAATACTGTTTTGAAGTGTAAAATACATGCTGTTTTGAAGTGTAAAAATTGTGACATGTTGACAATATTATCCTTGGTATCCAAGTAGTTTCCGTCTGTCCTCATAAAGTATTTCTGGAGTTTTCAAGGAGGCAGGTACTCTGGGTATGAGGGGACTGTCCTAGCTCATCTGAACTTCCTTAGCAGATATAGCTTATCAGGTTGTACTGTTTGTCAGTCCTTTAAATTCTTCTTACTGTTCTTCTGTTTTCAGTTAAGCTTTGCATGCTTTTGTTTCATTGCTTCAACCTGGCACCAGGCATGTTTTGTCAAAGTGGAGCTCATGAATGGAATGTAGGCATAGAGATGTGTTGCTGGTTAGGATTGTGTATATTTAATAAATGTATGTATTTTTTGAGTAAGAGCTTAAGTTTTTATGTCTAATAGTATAATGTAAAAGTAGTTTTTGTGTAAATGGTGACAATTTGCTTTCCCTGATAGGTGGATAAATGTTAGTGGCTTTAATGATGGAAGTATAATCTAAGATCGCAGGAACCTGTGAAAAGTTTAAAATACTTCAAGGGAAATGATCTTACTGCTAGCTGAATATGCAAGATAGGCAGAAAAATGTACCTTTCTTTCTAGAAATAGACACTTTGCACTTGATGATTTTTATTTGAGAGACAGGCAGTTTAAAATGATGAGTGGTTGAGGATGCCTGTGACTAAGCGGTGTGTATATGTGTGTGTGTGCAGTAGAGACATGGTTTGATTTTTGCATTATAATTAACATTTTTCTCAATAAATTATTCCGATAGTAAGATATGTAAATTGTTTGTACCGTAAGGCAGAAGAAAGAAGCCAGTTTCCTATCTGTGTTAAGAAACTTCACATCTGCCAACTTCCTTTGGCAATAGCAGAATATGCTTTCCAGCTGCTTTGAAGGTTTTTAGGTTTTCTGGTTTGCTTTTTATGTTCAATGGATGAATCGTAAGATTACTGGTAATTCTTTTTGGCACTCTGTTTTCTTTTTGCAAAATACCTCCTTGCTTGCAAAATTTATTTACAATCACTATTTCAGGGGAAAATAGTTTTATGAAAACCTCATGTACTTGTATCAGCAGAAGCGTTTATAGTGGAGATTGCCTAAAAATTATGAGTCTTTTCTGGTTATTGACACCTCACTTCTAGACTATGAATGAAGCTTCTTTGGTTTGAGGAAAGCTCTACACATTGTGTCCGTCTACACGTGTCTGTCTGCAAGAAAAATGTGAAGCTTAGGCTGCCATCAGCCCTTCTAAATCCAATTTTAATTAATCTTTAAACTGTTCTACATATTACACAGTATATTTGAATCTCTTCCTTATTGTTTGAAACTAAAGTGCAGCAGTTTTCTATCTCAAATGAGCTCTGTATAGATTTTCAGAAATAAAGCAAATCACTGGAGAAATCGGGATTACTGAGAAGGCATACAGAGTAATATGTGATACACTAAGTTAAGTTGTCATATGTGCCACTTTTTTATTTTGCAAAGTAAGAGAAGTGGGTTTTATGCTAGCTTGAAGCCACAGTTTTTGACTGCCTTTTTTTTTTTTTTTTCTCCCCCTGAAGCAGGATGATAGGGAATATTTGGGAAACTTTGAAATAAATAGCAATTGGCTTTATCTCTAAGAAATGCTTCAAAATGGTGCTTGTCAGTATTAGTGCAATATGAAATTTTAATAGTAATTAGAAATCATAATATCTATTGTAAAGCAATGATTGTGTCTATCTCTAAATGCCATCCTTTGAGAATTTTTTTAGTAGATGTCATGCACACTATTCATGTATGCTGTAATGAAAGTGTTTAGCTACAGACATTCTCCAGGGCCTTGATTACCAACTCTTGACAAGCTAACGGGAGCATTCATTTGCATAACAAAGAATGAAGAATCAAGAGTGAAATTCATTCCAATGTCATCCTTCTCGTCCTTGGGATTCTACTCTGTATTCAAACAAACAAAAATCAAACCAGGTTCTTACCATCAAGTTGCCATGTAGAAAAGTCACAGAATCCTAGAATGGTTTGGGTTGGAAGGGACCGTAATCATCACTTAGTTCTAACCCCCCTGCTATGGGCAGGAACACCTTCCACTAGAGCAGGTTGCTCAAAGCCCTGTCCAACCTGGCCTTGAACCCTGCCAGGGATGGGGCAGCCACAGCTTCTCTGGGCAGCCTGTGCCAGTGTCTCACCACCCTCACAGGGAAGAACTTCTTCCTGATATCAATCCAAATCTCCCCTCTGTCCATTTAAAGCCATTCCCCCTTGTCCTGTCCCTACCAGCCCTTGTAAAAAGCCCCTCTTGTTGAACCCTTTAGGCACTGGGAGCTGCTCTAAGGTGTCCCCAGAACCGTCTCTTCTCCAGGCTGAACAAGCCCAGTTCTCTCAGCCTGTCTACATTGGAGAAGTGCTCCAGCTCTCAGAGCATTTTTGCGAATTCCTCTGGACTTGCTCTAGCAGTTCCATGTGAGATTATTAATACCATCTGGTATTTTGTGCCCTTTGTGATGTGTCAACTGCTAGATTGCAGAAAGGTGTCATTTACCTTTAGTATTTGGCTAAAAAAGGCATTCTGTTTAATGAAAAGGGATCTGGGAAGCATTTTGAGACTAAGCTGTTTGGTGCTGGACTGATGGACAGGGGCAGAGCAGTTGA
>NW_009932850.1:0-220 GCF_000696875.1 Nestor notabilis
CGGTGCACCCGGCCGTGCCCTTCGCGCTGAGCCGACTGCGGTCCCTCCACGGGAGCCAGGACACGCTCCATCCCGGATCCCTGCGCTCCCCAAAGATGCTCCGTGGAGTGGGGTCAGGCTGGGAGCAGGGGAAAAATATGCTGCTTTACCCCTTTGATCCCCCGTTGGGAGACGGAGCTGTGCCAGGAGCAGCCACGGGCAAAGGCTCCACAGATGCTGG
>NW_009932850.1:278-2388 GCF_000696875.1 Nestor notabilis
ATTTTGGAGCTTTTTTATCTTGTGGTGTTTATAGGAGGATTATTTGGGAGTGGGAATTGCAGCTGGAGCTGCTCCTGCTTCTCTACCCCCAGCAGCATCAGCTGCAGCTCTGGGGGGTGATGGTGAAGGGCTTTGCAAGGTGGGGAACTACATGGGAACCCCAGAATCCCCATGGAGTGGGATGCGCTGTGGGACACCCATCGCTGGAGGGTGGCGGGGGCTGCGCTGGGTGGTGGCACTGGTGGTGGCTCCTGGGTGCTGCAGCAGCGGTGGCAGGAGGGGACAGGGCAGGAGGGGCCAGGCAGGGGGGCCCTTGGGTGCTTCCGCTGCTGCTGCTGCGAGGCCTCAGAAAATGGCGCTTCCCGCCTGGCCGGGTGGCAGCAGGTTGGGAAAGGGGGATGCTCTGCCCCAGGACCTCAGTGCCACCTGCACTGCCACCGTCCCAAGGGAAAGCCCTTTCCTAGGAACTGGGGATGGGGTCTGGCCAGAGGGGAACTGGGTGTCTTGTGAAATCGCTGTCCCAATCTCGCTTCCTCCCTGTCCAGGTTCCCTTCCCCCTTCTTGTTGCTGGGGGGGCAGCGGAACCCCCAGAGGGATGGGAGCTGGGGGATCCCTCTGCCTTCACGCTCCCCAACCACATTCCTTAACTCAGGATTGCATTTATCCATCTCCTGAGCTTGCGAGATCAGTGATGGAGCAGGATGTGATGGGTTGGGAATCTCCCAGTGGAGCATGATCCAGGTCTGACACGTTGCCCCGGTTACGGTGTTGCTGTGAGAGCGCATTGGTGTAAACCAGTTTTGGGCTGGACATCCCAAACTGGGAGAGCTGGCAGCATAGCCAACGTTGGAGCCCAGGGGAATCCAACTGCCACCAGGAAGGGGATGGATAAACCCACCACACGCCAAGAAATGGGGAATTCAGTTTTATTCCCCAAAAGCTGGCTTCTTCCCAGCTAAGGCACTGTGGCAGATGCCGCTCTGGCAGAGCAACAGGAGGGTTGTCTCCTTGCCAGGTGGTTTGGGATGTGCCAAGGTGGCTTTTTGGGATGGAGTGAAGGAAAGGGAGCATCTTTGCTGCTGGGATGGGGGTGCTCCTGCTTGGGGCAATCAAGAGGTAGGTATTGGGAATATATAAATCAAACTGTGGGGTGAGAGTGTGGTGGAGAACATCTTGGAGGGTTCGGCTGGAGCCTTGGGGCTGGCGGCTGATGGGGATGGGGACTGCTCCGGCCGGGAGGGTTTGCTGGCAGGGGCTTTGCTGCCTCTTCTCCGAGGACCTGGGGGAGAACACGGCAAACATCACCACTGCAGATGTTTGCAGATGTTTGCAGATGTGCTGTTGGCCCCAGCAGTGGGACCGGTCACCAGCAAGCCCTGGCTGCAGTGTCAGCCTCAGCCGACTGATGCTCAGTGTTCCGCTGGATCCATTCCCAGCCCGGTCCCGGCACGGTGGCCAAGTCCAGCTGGGTGCTGTGGAGTGTCCCCATGGGGGATGTGGGCCCTGGATAGGAAGGGAAGTGGCCTGGGAGCTGTCGTACGTGGCTGGATCAAGGCCTGGTTGAAGGAGGAGGGTGTCCTGGTGCAGGGATCACCTCCATGGTGCTGGATCAGGCTATCTCCGGAGGGCATCCCTGTGCAGGTGGGCAGGCAGGCAGCCAGTGGGAGTGTGGACAAGGTGGCTGGATCAGGCTCGTCTCTCCAATGTGCCAGGAGCAGCTTCTGCTTGTTCTTAAAATAGAGCCGGGAGCAGCAGCGGCCGCCCCCCCTTATCCTGCTCCTCGCCACCCTCGCAGCAGGATCCGGCCATCGTCTGCTCCTCCGCTGGCTTGTCCCTGCCTGGCACTTGGAGGGGTTTGGACCTAGATGGATCCAGGGATTCCTTAGCAGGATGAGCTGGTCCTGGAAGCATCATGCTGGGGGTCAGGAGAGCCCTGGGTGAGCCTCATCCTGCTGGGTGCCAGTGCTGAGTCTTGGGAAGAGGCAGGAATATGGGTCTGATGGCAGTTGGGTCACTGAAGGGGACACCATGGGATGGCTGGTGCTGTTGGGCTGGGCATGTCCCAGATCCCCTTGGATGGGAGCATTGTGCTCTGTGGCCACGAGGGATG
>NW_009932850.1:2480-2738 GCF_000696875.1 Nestor notabilis
TCCCTGTGATGGGCGGATTGGTGCCCAGTGTCTGGACTGGGATTCTCTCCCATGCCACGTGCCATCAAGGCTTTCCACCCCTGTATCCCACATGCCCCAGAAACGCTGCTCCCTGGCCTCAGCCTGGTTTTCGCTCCAGCCCATCAGTGTTTTAGTGAGCAAACACTTCTGTGAAGGATGCTTTGAACTGTTCTTGCGCTGGGCTTTGGTGCAGAGCCCGGCTCGGCTCTACCCGCTCCCGCGTGGGACAAAGGAAGG
>NW_009932850.1:2827-3287 GCF_000696875.1 Nestor notabilis
TGCGTCAGCCCCGAGCGGGTGCTGAGACACGGAAAGGACTTTTCGTACCGGAAAATGATGAATGTGCTGCTTTGCCTCCCCCCAGTCTTAGTTTTAGGTGTAGGGTAAAGCCCAGCTCAGGTCTGCAGCCGCTGCCGGCTGAGGTGGAAGGTCCCAGCCGGCCGCATCCTGGTGCTGGGCATGGGTGGGATGGCACCGTGGGCTCCATGGCACCCTGCGTGTCCCAGAAGAGTTGGTGGGGGACATTTGGTGGCATCCGTTCAATGACGCTGCTGCCAGGCTGGGGGGAGGCTGGGGAAGCCCCACACCAGGGTGGGATGAGGGTGCTGGTGCCAGATGGAAGGTGCTGGATGACTGGAGGTGGGACGTGGTTGCTGGCGGCAAGTCCCCATGGCCCCCCCACCATCTTTGTCCCCCAAGGAGGAAGAGGAGGAGGACTAAGTCCTTCTAATGACACCTC
>NW_009932851.1:0-1401 GCF_000696875.1 Nestor notabilis
AGGGCTGCGAACGGCCGGGGACTCCGTGCTCCTTTCCTGCCGCGGATCCGGCTTCAACTTTGGAAGTTACGAGGTTTTGTGGTACCGTCAGACACCCGGAGGCACATTCGAATGGGTGTCCTTCACCAGAGCCTACTCGGGCAGCACGGATTATGCAGCAGTGGTGAAAGGTCGAGCCACTGTCTCCCGGGACAATTCCCGGTCTGAGGCATCTCTATTCATGCGTGCCCTGCAGCCTCAGGACTCTGCCCGCTACTTTTGCGCCGTTCACACGAAGACAGGAAATCCAGCTGAGCTCTAACACAATCCTGCTGTGCCCGGACCAAGTTAACATTAGGTGAGGGGAAGGTGAGAGTTTCCATAGTGGAGGAGGCTCAGAGCGATTTCCTAGGATTGAGGTGCCATTACTGACCTCTCACTGTATACAGTCCCTTATGAAGTGCTCCACTGTGGTTCCTCTCCATGGGGTACGGTCCTTCAGAGAAAGACTATTCCAGTGTGGACCACTCAAGGGCCACAGATCCTTCCTGAAAGCCTGCTTTTCCCTGGGCTCTTTAAGCGCACCAGGTTCTTTCAGGGCATATCCAACCTATGCAGCACAAGGTCCTCCATGGGCTGCAGCAGGACAATGTATTCACCATTATCTTCTTCACAGGTTGCAAGGGAATCTGTGCTCTGTCACCTGGAACATCTCGTCAACTTCCTTGTTCACTAACCCTGGTGTCTTCAGGATTTTTAACTCACAGTTTTTCTTAATTTTTTCCATCACAGATGCTGTGCAGTACTTTTAACCTTTTGTAAATATGCTTTCACGGAGGCACCACCAGCTTTGCTGATTGGCTTAACTTTGGCCAGCAGTGGAGCTATTTAGAGCTGGCTGGAATCACCCATGTCTGACACAGCTGCAGCCCTGGTATCCTTGCACGGATACAACCTATGCAGCCTGCCCAGCTTCACAACCCTTGCTACGTAAACCCAACAGAAGCACAAGGTCACACTGCTGGCACATGTTCAACTTGGTGTTCACTATGAGCCCTAGAACCTTTCCAGCTGAACAGCCTCCAGAATGTCTGGTACTCTGAATCGTTGCTCCCAGGTACCAGTTCCTTTTCCTCCTGTTGTGGGTGAGCCCCAACAGGCAGCTAAGCACCACACAGGCACTTGCTCAATGCCCCCTCAGAAGGATGGGAGAGAGAACTGGAAGGGTAAAAGAGAGAAAATTGTAGGTTTAGATCAAGACAGTTTAATAGGTGAAGGAAAAGGTGCACGCACAAGGCAAGTAAACTAAGGAATTCATTCCCTACTTCCCATTCGCAGGCAGGTGCTTGGCCAGTTCCAGGAAAGCCGGCCTTCCTCGCGCCTGCGGGCGAAGACAAAAGCCGTAACTCCCAACGTCCAGGG
>NW_009932852.1:0-269 GCF_000696875.1 Nestor notabilis
GGAAGGGGGAACTCTTCCCGGCCCCTTCCAGGCAGGAGATCCAGGTTAAGCTCCGTTGAACCCCTGCTGAAGCACGGGCTGTGTCTCCCGAGGCGGAGGTTACAACATGTGCCTTGTATCCACCCGGACAAAAGCATCCTCTGCTCCAAGTGCTGTGGGGCCCGTGGAGCCTGTCCCAGGGGTGTAGCAACCACAGCTCAGAGGCCAGACCGCTGGAGGGACCCATCTCCCTCCTTAGACAAGTCTCTTTTCAGCTCCATATGGGAAAG
>NW_009932852.1:384-645 GCF_000696875.1 Nestor notabilis
CTCCCCCCGGCTCTGCGGGGGGAAGGCAGTGCTGCGCTGCGGCTCTGTTTCAGCCCCGTATCCTGCCCCACGCATTGTTTCACCTTTTTCCTTCCTTTGCTCCGTTCCCAGGGTGATTTCCTGTGCCGCAGGGACTGGGTGCATCCTCGCCTTATTTTCCTGCTGCCATTTAGACCCTGCCCGGCACAAGGTTTGTGTCAGATGGGGTCCTAACGCTGCTCCATCCTCAGGGTGAGTTGCTCACCCCGAGCTTGGCTCCAC